>NC_069501.1:628171523-628386523 GCF_027579735.1 Bombina bombina
CGGGAGAATGCGCTTAGACCGGTTGATACCGTAAACCTGATCTGGATCAAGCTAACCACATCAGCTCAACATGCTACTGACTCGTGTTCAGCAGGCATGATGTCACTGAGGCGCTCTACCAGAAGAAGCAAGAGGTCCCGCACAATATCCCTCTAACAGTTATCCAGGTCCCTAAGCAGGCATCACAAGGAGTATGGCAAACACCTAATGCAGTATACAATCTAGCGGTTTTGCTCAAATTAGAAGATAACATGCTGGGGGCCTTCAGTGCACGACTGCTTGTTATGAGGAGCGGTATTCAGACATACAGGCAAGTTTGTTCAAGCTGCTATTGCGGCCCCATATGCCCCAAGTCCCGCATTGCTGTGTTTAGGACTGGTGTAGGTTAGCTCACTACATAAGTACGGACTAAGGAGGCGAATGGTGAACCCCTCGCAAATTCACTGTCTTTTTGAAAACTTTAAGCCAAGCAGGCTTTCTATCCTATGTTTGGGAATTTTGCTTCCTATGGACCTCTAGCTAATAACCACTCGAAAGCACAAGATAAAAGACAATGTTTGTTTATATCTAGGTATACATATAATTGAATACACTTGTCCAGACTTACATTGTTTTTTCTTTATTGGATTAAGAGCTAAAGTAATGTCCTACAGGTTTTTATATATATATATATATATATATATATATATATATATATATATATATATATATATACAATTCCCTATTTCTTGTTGTTTTTCTTTTATTTATGTCAGACATTTGTTTAATACCAAAGATGAACACTTAACTCCCACTTACTCACGTGATACTCATGTATTGTTTTACCCACTCAGAAG
The DNA here is from genome assembly GCF_027579735.1 of Bombina bombina. Classification (NCBI taxonomy): domain Eukaryota; kingdom Metazoa; phylum Chordata; class Amphibia; order Anura; family Bombinatoridae; genus Bombina; species Bombina bombina. Next base: position 628,172,360 of record NC_069501.1, read on the forward strand.
CAGTAATATTACCTCACTAATACTTGTTTTCTTTATGTTACCAGCTAATTGTAGCAGGGCATTGTATTTATTCCTTGTTGTAATTGTGCAGTGAGGTCTTGCTGTCTGCAGCCGGGATGGCATGATCCTAACGCCATCTAAAAATAAGAAGGTATATTGCTACTAGCTCTAATATTGTGAGGGATGGTTCACTTACAATCCTAATTTAGAAGTTCTAAGCTGCTCTAATAATATTACTAGTTATGGGTATCTATTCTATCACTGTTCCATCTAAGCTCACTAAATACAATGTGCATATTTGATACAAACTACTAACTACCATATTGAATTTTGCAACCACCTCATAGGTGTATCCATGAGCCTAACCTTGGGAATTTAGCTTGATCTAGACTTCTAGCTAATAACCATTTGATAGCACAAGATGGAAAGCAATATTCCTTTATATCTAGACATATATATTTTTGATTGTACCTCTCCAGATTTACATTGTTTTTTTTTCTTTTTACTGGAGTAAGGCTTAAAGCAATGACTTACTGGTTCCCTTTACATATGCAAGTCTCGGTTTCTTGTTGTTTTACTCTTTAAGAAGGTATATTGCACCTAATTCTATTATTGAGGCGTCTGGTTCATTAACAATCTTCATTCAGGAGCTATAGGCTGCTCCAGCAATATAATTACTAGTTAAGGTTATCTACTCTATCATTGTTCAATTTAAGCTCACAAAATTCAATGTACATTATAGGTACAAACTACTAACTACCATATTGCATTATGAAACCATTTAATAGGTCTACCCGCGAGCCTAGCCTAAATATGTGTGCATATTTATAATCTCCTTTTTTTTTTTTTTTTTTTTTTTTTTTTTTTTACGATAGAGAAATGTGGATTATAGTAAACCTTAAGAGGGGCTCCTACATACTGAATCCCCCAAGCAAACCAATGTTTTCAGATGGAAAGTTCTTTATCCCCCATTCGTTATAAACATAGAGCAAAATAAAACTTAAATATGAGGTTCAGGCAATGAGACCCATAAGTGGTCTCTTACAGTTAAGGTAACCTTCTATAAGCGTCGGTTATTACAGATGGTATAAAGTCCAAGAGCGGCCTTTTCAGACAGATAAGGTTTATAATTTGTATTGGCGTACTGTTGAATTGTCTTTTTCTTCTTCTTACAGAAACTGTAAATATTATTGGCTCCATGTCATGGAAATAGTAGACATTGTTTTTTTTACATATGCAATTCCAATATGTATCTCTAATGATAAATTCTGTTAACTTGGAATGTACCTATATGACGCTGTAATACTATGTTTGTTCGCCACAACTTTACCTCAATAAAAATATATATATATATATAAAAAAAAATTAAAAAAAATGGTACCAGTGAGTGCTATTTTATTACAGGGTGTAGCCGTATTCCTTATCAGCCTCTAGAGTAGAGCTACAGGTGGCTTTAAAGCAATGGGAACTGGTGGGATTCAATTCTCACTGCGCCTCCCATACTGAGTTCTGCCCTTCAGAAGATGGTCTTAGCAGATATTAACTAAGACCCTGTATGTCTCCACAGAACTGCAGGAAAGGCCTCTTGATCCTGTGGGACCGGTCATGCTGTCACTCAGCATAGAGGTATGTTCAGTCATTTTGTTTCTCTGGGACATAAATTAACTCAGAAAAGACTGTGTAATTTACTTTCTGACAAGAGGGTTCATAATCTTTTATTCAGGGTTTCCCTCATTTCTCTGTGACTGTCTACTGTTGAGTATCATAAGATGTCAGACCGTAACTTGATATGGGCTTTTCCTGAATAATAACCCTATATTGGTGGTGCTGTGTTGTGGGCGAGACACTGGGGACTTTGAATTTCGGAGTTTTTATATTATACTCCGGTGTAGGCAGTGCGTTTTTACTGGGGTTCCCAGTAAACAGCTATGACAGCTATGAATAAGGCTTTCTCTTGTAAGGTGTATCCAGTCCACGGATTCATCCTTTACTTGTGGGATATTCTCCTTCCTAACAGGAAGTGGCAAAGAGAGCACACAGCAGAGCTGTCCATATAGCTCCCCCTCTAGCTCCACCCCCCAGTCATTCTCTTTGCCGGCTCTAAGCAATAGGGTCCCTCTCGGAAGGGTAAAGTGAATGTGGTGTTAGATTTGTAGTTTTTGTTCTACAAGCAAAAGTTTGTTATTTTAAATGGTACCGGTGTGTACTATTTACTCTCCAGCAGAAAAGAGATGAAGATTTCTGCAGAGAGGAAGATTATTTTAGCATGTTGTAACTAAAATCCACTGCTGTTCCCACACAAGACTGAGGAGTACAAGAAAACTTCAGTTGGGGGGAACGGTTTGCAGGTTAGGCTGCAATAAGGTATGTTCAGTCATTTATTTCTACACAAGACTGTGATAATGCTAGAAAAGGACTGATAAGATCCCCATGAGGGAAGGGTAAGCTTTATTCAGAGACTAAGTATGGAATTACAAGCTTACATAACCGGGCTAATTTATGCTGGTTGACACTATTTTATGGCAAGTTGACACTATTTTATGGCAAACGGTTTTTACTTATAAATATCGTTTTTGAGACACTTAGAAGGCCCCTTTGGGTTCCTTTCAGGGGTTGTTACCCACATGGCTAATATTATAACTCTTAGGAGTGTTTCTTTAGGCCTCACAGCACCGGAGTAAGGTGGGAGGGGCCTAATTTCGCGCCTCAGATGCGCAGTTAGATTGATTAGATCTTCAGGCTGTGTTCACATGGAGGCTCCTGCTACAGTTTGAGGACCCATAAGAAGCTTTTTCCCCATAAATCTGACTCCTAAGGGAAGGTAGGGCCACAGCAGATCTGTGGCAAGGTGCTAAATTTGTTTTAACCGGTCTGTTAGCTTACTATTGATCCGGTTTGGGCATTAAGGGGTTAATCGATTTTTTTGCTAGTTGTGCAATCTTACCAATGCTAGAAAAAAAGAGATGTATAACCTGCGCAAAAAAACAGATAAGGAAAGGGGGATGGGGGATACCTCTAGCTCTCCTCAATGGGTACCCTAGCGTACCCAATGTGTAAATGAAGTTAATACGAAGTGGAGGTGAGCGCCAAATAGGCTGAGGATAGGGAAGGGAGCGCCAAATAGGCTAAAATATAATATGCTGGTTAGTAGGTAGCTAAAATATAAGGTGGTGAATAAGATAGTGTTAAAATAAGATGTTTAAAATATGAGATTTATTCTACACATTAATTAAAATAATGAAACGGTATACAGTGGTGGTTACTCATGGATCCATGTTACAATGACATTAGAATAATAAAATACAATACAATATATATGTTTAAAAACAAGAGATAAGCTGGTTGAATCAATATGGCTGATGATAAAGGGATGGCCTAATAGGCCGATGCTCTATTGTATAATTGGCACCTTGGTTGAGTCCAGTATGTGTTAGATGCTCCTGGTAAGTGGTTGGTTGTAATTCAAAATGCTCAGAAAAAACTGACAAAGGTATATATTTAAATGTGGTCAGTGTCCAATACAAAAAATAATCAAAAAATAGAAAAGATAAAAAAAATAAAAAAATGAAAAATACAAAAAGTTAAAAAATTGTGAAAAAATGTGTTCACTCGATGTGATATAACGATGATAAAAAATGAAATTCCTCCAAAAGGTGTGTAACAATGAAAATAGTGTCAGATGTAATACAATGGTTCAGTGTTGATACGATGTTTGACAATACAAATAGGTTTATACTAAAGAGCCTGAAAAAAAGAAAAGAAAGAAAGAGTCTTGATAAAGGCCAGAGGTACATGGCCGAAACGCGTCGACAGAACTGAGTAAGCATAATACTGATATATCCACTGAACAGATTGCATATATTATAGTATTGTTTGTTTTCTTTTTTTCAGGCTCTTTATTATAAACCTATTTGTATTGTCAAACATCGTATTAACACTGAACCACTGATCTACTTGCACTGAAATCACTAACATCACTTTGGATTTACATCTGACACTATTTTCATTGTTACACACCTTTTGGAGGAATTTCATTTTTTATCATCGTTATATCACATCGAGTGAACACATTTTTTCACAATTTTTTAACTTTTTGTATTTTTCATTTTTTCATTTTTTTTATCTTTTCTATTTTTTGATTATTTTTTGTATTGGACACTGACCACATTTAAATATATACCTTTGTCAGTTTTTTCTGAGCATTTTGAATTACAACCAACCACTTACCAGGAGCATCTAACACATACTGGACTCAACCAAGGTGCCAATTATACAATAGAGCATCGGCCTATTAGGCCATCCCTTTATCATCAGCCATATTGATTCAACCAGCTTATCTCTTGTTTTTAAACATATATATTGTATTGTATTTTATTATTCTAATGTCATTGTAACATGGATCCATGAGTAACCACCACTGTATACTGTTTCATTATTTTAATTAATGTGTAGAATAAATCTCATATTTTAAACATCTTATTTTAACACTATCTTATTCACCACCTTATATTTTAGCTACCTACTAACCAGCATATTATATTTTAGCCTATTTGGCGCTCCCTTCCCTATCCTCAGCCTATTTGGCGCTCACCTCCACTTCGTATTAACAATCTTACCAATGCTTTAGGTACATACTGTGAAAATTTCAGAAAGTTTGGTGCATTTTTCACTGTTTTGGAAAATTGTGTTCCTTTTTTATTCCTTAAAGGCACAGTAACGTTTTTTTTTGCAAAGTGTGTTTTTGCTTGATTAATGTAATTTCTAAGCCTGTTTGTCTTACTACAAGTCTGTTAAACATGTCTGTCACCAAGGAAAATCCTTGTTCAATGTGTTTAGAAGCCATGGTGGAACCCCCTCTCAAAATGTTTCCCACTTGTACTGATATGTCTATACACTTTAAAGACCATATTGTTGCACTTAAAAATGTGGCCCAAGATGATTCTCAGATAGAAGGTAATGAGGTTAGCCTGTTGACCTCTCCCCAAGTGTCACAACCAGTTACGCCCGCTCAAGCAATGCCTAGCACCTCTAGCGCGTCTGACTCTTTTACCTTACAAGATTTGGCGGCAGTTATGGATAATACCCTCTCAGTATTTTTATCTAAGCTGCCCGTGTTACCTGCAAAGCGTGATAGCTCTGTTTTAAGAACAGATTATGAGCATTCTGACGCTTTAGTAGACGTATCCGATATACACTCACAACGCTCTGAAATGGGGGCGAGGGATGTGCTGTCTGAGGGAGAAATTTCCGATTCGGGAAAGGTTGCTCCTCAGACAGACTCGGATACGTTGGCTTTTAAATTTAAACTAGAACACCTCCGCTTATTACTCAGGGAGATATTAGTTACTCTGGATGACTGTGACCCTTTGGTGGTTCCAGAGAAATTGTGTAAAATGGACAAGTACCTAGAAGTTCCTGTTTACACTGATGTGTTCCCGGTCCCTAAGAGGATTGCGGATATAGTAACTAGGGAGTGGGATAGACCAGGTATTCCGTTTGTTCCCCCTCCTGTTTTTAAGAAAATGTTCCCCATATCTGACACCACGGACTGGCAGACGGTCCCTAAGGTGGAGGGGGCTGTTTCTTCACTTGCTAAACGCACAACCATACCAATTGAGGACAGTTGTGCTTTTAAAGACCCTATGAATAAAAAGTTAGAGGGTTTACTTAAGAAAATTTTTGTTCATCAAGGTTTTCTTCTCATACCTATAGCGTGCATTGTTCCTGTAACTACTGCAGCTGCTTTCTGGTTCAAGGCGCTGGAAGATGCGCTCCAGACGGAGACCTCATATGAGGACATTATGGACAGAATTAAGGCTCTTAAGCTGGCTAATTCTTTTATCACAGATGCCGCTTTCCAACTAGCTAAGTTAGCGGCAAAGAATTCAGGTTTCGCCATTCTGGCGCGGAAGGCGCTATGGCTCAAGTCCTGGTCAGCCGATGTGTCGTCAAAATCCAAACTACTGAACATCCCTTTCAAAGGAAAGACCCTTTTCGGGCCTGAATTGAAAGAGATTATCTCAGAAATCACTGGGGGAAAAGGCCATGCTCTCCCTCAGGACAAGTCCTTTAAGACAAAGAACAAACAAAATAATTTCTCGCTTCATTCTCCCCTGCTGCAAAGCAAGAGGGTAACACTTCACAACCCAGGGCAGCCTGGAAACCTTACCAGGGCTGGAACAAGGGTAAACAGGCCAAGAAGCCTGCAGCTGCCTCCAAGACAGCATGAAGGGGTAGCCCCCGATCCGGGACCGGATCTAGTAGGGGGCAGACTCTCTCTCTCTTCGCTCAGGCCTGGGCAAGAGACGTACACGATCCCTGGGCCTTAGAGATTGTATCCCAGGGATATCTTCTAGAATTCAAGGACTTCCCTGCAAAGGGAAGGTTCCATATTTCTCGTCTGTCTACAGACACAACAAAGAAAGAGGCGTTCTTACGCTGTGTAGAAGACCTACATACAATGGGAGTGATCCACCCAGTTCCAATTGCGGAACAAGGGCTGGGGTTTTACTCAAACCTGTTTGTGGTTCCCAAAAAAGAAGGAACTTTCAGACCAATCCTGGATCTCAAAATTCTAAACAAATTCCTCAGAGTCCCATAATTCAAGATGGAGACCATTCGGACAATCTTACCAATGATCCAGGAGGGTCAATATATGACTACCGTGGATCTAAAGGATGCGTATCTACACATTCCTATCCACAAAGATCATCACCAGTTTCTCAGGTTTGCATTTCTGGACAAGCATTTTCAGTTTGTGGCTCTCCCTTTCGGGTTGGCCACTGCTCCCAGAATTTTCACAAAGGTGATAGGGTCCCTCCTGGCGTTGCTAAGACCGCGGGGCATAGCAGTAGCGCCTTATCTAGACGACATCTTAATTCAGGCGTCAACTTTCCAAAGAGCCAAGTCTCACACGGAAATCGTAGTGGCCTTTCTGAGGTCTCACGTGTGGAAGGTGAACATCTAAAAGAGTTCTCTCTCCCCCCCTCACAAGAGTTCCCTTCCTAGGAACACTAATAGACTCGGTAAAAATGAAAATATTTCTGACGGAGGTCAGAAGGTTAAAACTCTTAACTACTTGCTGAGCTCTTCATTCCATTCCTCTGCCGTCTGTAGCTCAGTGCATGGAGACAATCGGACTAATGGTAGCGGCAATGGACATAGTCCCTTTTGCACGGATACACCTCGGACCACTGCAACTATGCATGCTCAAACAGTGGAATGGGGATTATGCCGATTTTGTCTCCTCAAATACAGTTGGACCAGGGGACCAGAGATTCTCTTCTCTGGTGGTTGTCTCAGGATCACCTGTCTCAGGGAATGTGTTTCCGCAGACCAGAGTGGATCATCGTAACGACCGACGCCAGTCTGTTGGGCTGGGGTGCTGTCTGGGACTCCCTGAAAGCTCAGGGCTTATGGTCTCGGGAAGAAGCTCTTCTCCCGATAAACATTCTGGAACTGAGGGCGATATTCAACGCTCTTCAGGCATGGCCTCAGCTAGCTGCGGCCAAATTCATCAGATTTCAGTCGGACAACGTCACGACTGTAGCTTACATCAACCATCAAGGGGGAACAAGGAGTCCCCTAGCAATGATGGAAGTAACCAAAATAATCGGGTCGGCGGAGGATCACTCTTGCCACCTCTCAGCAATTCACATCCCAGGAGTAGACAACTGGGAAGCGGATTTTCTAAGTTGTCAGACTTTTCATCCGGGGGAGTGGGAACTCCACCCGGAGGTATTTGCCCAGCTGACTCAGCTATGGGGCACTCCAGAATTGGATCTGATGGTGTCCTGTCAGAACGCCAAACTTCCTCTTTACGGGTCCAGGTCCCGGGATCCCCAGGCGGTGTTGATAGATGCTCTAGCAGCGCCTTGGTCCTTCAATCTGGCCTATGTGTTTCCACCGTTTCCTCTCCTTCCTCGTCTGGTTGCCAGAATCAAGCAGGAGAGGGCGTCAGTGATTCTAATAGCACCTGCGTGGCCACGCAGGACTTGGTATGCAGACCTAGTGGACATGTCATCCGTTCCACCATGGACTCTGCCAATGAGGCAGGACCTTCTACTTCAAGGTCCTTTCAAACATCCAAATCTAATTTCTCTGCGTCTGACTGCTTGGAGATTGAACGCCTAATTCTATCTAAGCGTGGTTTCTCTGAGTCGGTTATCGATACCCTGATTCAGGCTAGAAAGCCTGTCACCAGGAAAATCTACCATAAGATTTGGCGAAAATATCTTTGTTGGTGCGAATCCAAGGGTTACTCACGGAGTAAGATTAGGATTCCCAGGATATTGTCCTTTCTCCAAGAAGGATTGGAGAAAGGATTATCAGCTAGTTCCTTAAGAGGACAGATATCTGCTTTGTCTATTCTTTTACACAAACGTCTGGCAGAGGTACCAGACGTTCAAGCGTTTAGTCAGGCTTTAGTCAGAATCAAGCCTGTTTATAGACCCGTGGCTCCGCCATGGAGTCTGAATTTAGTTCTTTCAGTTCTGCAAGGGGTTCCGTTTGAACCTTTACATTCCATAGATATTAAACTTTTATCTTGGAAAGTTTTGTTTTTGGTAGCTATCTCTTCTGCTCGAAGAGTTTCAGAGTTATCTGCCTTACAGTGTGACTCACCTTACTTGGTGTTCCACGCAGATAAGGTAGTTTTGCGTTCCAAACCCGGTTTTCTTCCTAAGGTTGTGTCTAATAAGAATATTAACCAGGAAATTGTTGTTCCTTCTCTGTGTCCTAATCCTTCGTCAAAGAAGGAACGTCTGTTACACAATCTTGATGTGGTTCGTGCTTTAAAGTTCAATTTACAAGCAACTAAGGATTTCAGACAAACAACTTCTTTGTTTGTTATCTATTCTGGTAAGAGGAGAGGTCAAAAGGCGACCGCTACCTCTCTTTCCTTTTGGCTGAAAAGCATCATCCGCTTGGCCTATGAGACTGCTGGCCAGCAGCCTCCTGAAACAATTACTGCTCATTCTACCAGAGCAGTGGCTTCCACATGGGCTTTTAAAAATGAGGCTTCTGTTGAACAGATTTGCAAGGCAGCAACTTGGTCTTCGCTGCATACTTTTTCCAAATTTTACAAATTCGATACTTTTGCTTCTTCGGAGGCTATTTTTGGGAGAGAGGTTTTACAAGCAGTGGTGCCTTCCGTTTAAGGTACCTGTCTTGTTCCCTCCCTTCATCCGTGTCCTAAAGCTTTGGTATTGGTATCCCACAAGTAAAGGATGAATCCGTGGACTGGATACACCTTACAAGAGAAAACAGAATTTATGCTTACCTGATAAATTATTTTCTCTTGTGGTGTATCCAGTCCACGGCCCGTCCTGTCATTTTAAGACAGGTGGTTTTTAAATTTAAACTACAGTCACCACTGCACCCTATGGTTTCTCCTTTTTCTTCCTAACCTCCGGTCGAATGACTGGGGGGTGGAGCTAGAGGGGGAGCTATATGGACAGCTCTGCTGTGTGCTCTCTTTGCCACTTCCTGTTAGGAAGGAGAATATCCCACAAGTAAAGGATGAATCCGTGGACTGGATACACCACAAGAGAAAGTAATTTATCAGGTAAGCATAAATTCTGTTTTTTAGCTGAAACACGTAAGCTTGTCCTCTGTGGGATTTGTGTCTCCATGTCCTGCTGGAGGGTGCCTCCGCTACTTTTTAATTGATGTACGAATAAAGTTTTAAAGAACAGTCTCTGCTATCCTTGTTGTCCTTCCCTTTAGGAGGTACAGATAGGATTGTATTTCTTGACCGGCATTTTTTCTTTTCACTTAGTTTAGCCGGGTTCAGACGGGTTTTTCTTTGCCGCCCACAAAGGGTGGGGCTTAAACGTTTGCGCGCTGGGTAGCCGTGCAGTTGCTATTCTAAGGGATCCCGGCATCTGATATGATGTAAGCTGGAGGACTCCGTTGTTTGGTACGAACGCATGGCTGAAGATTTAAGCAGTCGGTCTTAGGCATTCCGGTGAACGATTAGTCATGAATGATGTACCGTGGGGGCAGGTAGGCACCTCAGCAGAGCTGTAGAGGTGCACTGTTGTTTTGCCATTTATTTTTTCAAGTATATGGCTTATAGCTGTAAAATTTTGTAATTTTATATTTTAAAGATACAGTTCAGGACCCTTTGTTAGAGTGTTGGTGCAGAAAAATTGTGTAGTTTTATTTTTTAAAGGCACAGTTACTCTCCGTTTTCAGGAAATATTGACAACGGTCATATAGGCTGGTTCTCATATTTTTTTGTTTAAGTACAATAGGTTACATTTGTTGAAGGATCCACGACCAAATTTTGCCTTGGGTAGAGAGGAATTATTGCTCCCTATTGGCAATTCACATACCATGTGTGAACAAGTGGGAGGTGAATTATCACAGCAGTCGATCAGTCCTTTCAAGAGAGTGGTCTCTCCATTAGGACATTTTCGATCGTTCAGTGATCAATAGATAGATCTGATAGCCTCTCACTTAAATCTGGCGCTTCCAAGCTATTGTGCAAGATCAAAAGATCCAAAGACTCACATAAGTCACCTTGGTATGTCCATGGGACTTTCATCTTTTCATACCCGTTTCCCTTGATCCAAGAAATGACTCTTTGAATAAAACAAACAGAAGTCAATGTATGTTATATTAATTTCTCCAGCCTGTAACTGCAGGATTTGGTAGGCAGACATAGACGTCCTCTTGCTTTCCATGGCTTCTTTCTCTGAGACAAGACCTGTTGTCTCAATGTTCTTTTTTTCTATCAATATCGCAAATCTCTAAATTTCACAACATTTGAAGACCTATTTTGAGTGGTGCTCTTCTAGAGGGTTTTCTAGTTATTCCTTTTAGATTCCTAGAATCCTTCAGTTTTCTCGGGATGGTGGTTCAGACTTTTGCTCAGGTTTCTCTCTTGAACCATTGCATTCTACTGATATCGACTATTACCTTGGAAAGTACCTTTATATACTCCAAATGATACAGCAAAGAGTAGAATGCAATGTCTGTGCTCGTGAAGACCGGTTCCTTCATTTGTGTTCAGATCCTGTTATCTCTAGATAGCGGATATTACATAATCTGAATGTAGTAAACGCTTTGAAGTTCTATCTCCAAGCAACTAAAATTTCAGACAAACTTCTAGGTTTGTATATTTCACTACTGAGTCTAGTAAGGGGCAGAAAGCTACTATGGTATCATTGGCTTCTTGACTCATAAAAAGGGATTCAAGACTTTCTTGAAGGCAGGAAGATTGCTTCTATGAGTATTAAGTGCTTTCTACAAGAGCAATTGCAACATTGTGGGTTTAAAAAATAATATATATATATATATATATAATTTTACAAAAGGATCCCACACTCACTGCTTCAATCCAGCATCCGGGGTGCACTTAAACCATTGATATATAATAAATAAGAAAGGCACTCTCTGTATAATTAGTATAAAACCTATTATACTAATTATACGGAGAGTGCCTTTCTTATTTATTATATATATATATATATATATACACATACACATACACATACACATACACACACACACACACACACACCCCTCGGTTTGCGCCGGTTCAGAATAACAAACTTTTTTTTCAGTCATGTGACTACTATTGAAAAGCAGTGCACTAATTAAAAGAGCCAGTAGGTGGAGCTGTCCGCTTGTGTTGCAGCAAAGTTATGCAATTTAGCAGACTGAAATTAATCTGTGTACACAGAGCAGACCAGACCTATCAAGCAACAAGATCTAGCAGCCATTTCCCTATTATCTTCATGTCTAGCTGCTTGAGGTGAGGGTGCCGAACTGCCTATTAATCACTCCAGATTGAAATGCATAGAATAGGTGCAGACCCAATATTATCTAACATGCTAACAATGCAGAAAACTGTTTGCAGAAAAATGCAAGTAAAAAATGTTTTTGTTCATTAAACTTAGTTTGATGATACAGTCTGTTGTGTGATTATTTAATTAGGTTTATAATGATGTTTAGCATTTAAAGTCTTCATTTCAAAGCTTTAAAAATATTGTATTAGGTGTTACTTATGACAATTTTGATATGGGCCTGGAATCCAACTCCCTCACTTCCCATTGACTTACATTATAAACTGGGTTTTAATTTACAACGGTTTCGATTTACAACCATTCCTTCTGGAACCTAACCCCGGCGTAAACTGAGGGCTACCTGTGTGTGTGTGTGTGTGTGTGTGTGTGTGTGTGTGTGTGTGTATGTATGTATGTGTATATGTGTGTGTATATATATATATATATAAAAATTAGGGCTGCACGATTAATCGCGGATGCGGTTTTAAACCGCAATTAATCGCCGCGGTTTTAAAACCGCGAGAGTATGCAATTTAAAAAAAAATAAAAAATCCTCAGATTGTCTTTAAAACGGTGGCGTAGAGGGAGAATGAGTGGCAGACCAGTGTGCGGCCGTGGGCGGACCTGAGAATGCCCGCCAAACGGCCATTTTGGAAGAGATTGAAGAGTGTGTGGGAGTCATCTGGGAGTAGTGTGGGGGTGGTCAAGCGGTGGTGTGGCGGTGGGACAGTGAGTATTTTACAAATACTTTATAGTGCCTTACTGACTTTTTTTTTTTTTTGTAACTTCTTTTGTGGTTTGTATTTTTATGCTCCAAGAGTGCATTGGACATTGAGAAATATGTACAGTAAGATTCTGTAGTGTACTGTTAAATAAAGGGACTTTATACTATCTATGTAACCACAGCACAGGTAGCACTAGCTAATTTTATTTTAACTATTTTGTGGTTTGTATTTTTATGCTCTAAGAGTGTATTGAACATTGAGAAACATGTACAGTAAGATTCTGTAGTGTTAACGCAATCGCCTTTTTTTCACCCATATCGCCCATCCCTAATAAAAAAAAAAAAAATATATATATATATATATATATATATATATATATATATATATATATATATATATATATATATAAAATAATTGATCAGGTAAGTGTATGTGTGTGTATGTATGTATGTGTATATATATATATATATATATATATATATATATATATATATATATATATATATATAAAATAATTGATCAGGTAAGTGTGTGTGTATGTGTGTGTATATATATATATATATATATATATATATATATATATATATATATATATGTGTGTGTATATATATATAATAGCAAGAACTAGCACTCGCTGTACTTTTTCAAACACCAACATTTTTTTTGAAAAAGTCCAGCGAGTGCTAGTTCTTGCTATTATTATCTATTACCCACTAGCACCCTGGCTGCTGAACCTTTGAAGTGAGAGTGCTCATCTTGGTAATATATATATATATATATATATATATATATATATATATATATATTCCCTTCAAAAAAGCCTGGTCATAGTATCTTGATATAATGCCTCTTCCTCTTTGTATCAGGCGTAAATACTTCAAACAGTTAGATATCTACTTTTTCTCCATTAACGCACTTTCTTTTTTCATTGAGGCTATACCTGCATCTTTTACCTTACCAAGTCATTCCTTAAGTAGACTTCTGGCTGTTATTTTATCTTTTCTATATGTTATTTCCCTAGGAGTGTATGGTGTCCCTCGCTGCCCTTCAGAAAAATCACATATTTGTGACTGGATAAGAAAGATGCTAAATAATGAAGCCTATAGCAAAATAGTTCAGGAACGGTAAGCAACAAAAGGGGGAAACAATATTTAAATCAGTTTATAAACAACTTCTTCAATTTAATTTGTTTGTCAGTTACGTTAAAAATAATTGACTCTGTATTGTTAATATAGAATAAAGTTTTTCTTTCATGTAATTAGCAAGAGTCCATGAGCTAGTGACGTATGGGATATACATTCCTACCAGGAGGGGCAAAGTTTCCCAAACCTCAAAATGCCTATCCCCTCACCACACCCACAATTCAGTTTTACAAACTTTGCCTCCGATGGAGGTGGTGAAGTAAGTTTGTGCTAGATTCTACGTTGATATGCGCTCCGCAGCAAGTTGGAGCCCGGTTTTCCTCTCAGCGTGCAGTGAATGTCAGAGGGATGTGAGGAGAGTATTGCCTATTTGAATGCAGTGATCTCCTTCTACGGGGTCTATTTCATAGGTTCTCTGTTATCGGTCGTAGAGATTCATCTCTTACCTCCCTTTTCAGATCGACGATATACTCTTATATATACCATTACCTCTGCTGATTCTCGTTTCAGTACTGGTTTGGCTTTCTACAAACATGTAGATGAGTGTCCTGGGGTAAGTAAATCTTATTTTCTGTGACACTCTAAGCTATGGTTGGGCACTTTGTTTATAAAGTTCTAAATATATGTATTCAAACATTTATTTGCCTTGACTCAGAAATGTTCAACATTCCTTATTTTTCAGACAGTCAGTTTCATATTTGGGATAATGCATTTGAATTAATCATTTTTTCTTACCTTAAAAAATTTGACTTTTTCCCTGTGGGCTGTTAGGCTCGCGGGGGCTGAAAATGCTTAATTTTATTGCGTCATTCTTGGGGCTGACTTTTTTGGCGCAAAAATTCTTTGTTAATGCAGATAATATTTCCTTTAGTAAAGTACCATTGCCTGTTGCAGTTCCTTCAACATCTAAGGTGCAGAATGTTCCTGATAACATAAGAGATTTTGTTTCTGAATCCATAAAGAAGGCTATGTCTGTTATTTCTCCTTCTAGTAAACGTAAAAAATCTTTTAACTTCGTTTAAGGATCCTTTAGATAGGAAAATTGAATCCTTTCTAAGAAAAGCTTATCTGTGTTCAGGTAATCTTCTTAGACCTGCTATATCTTTGGCTGATGTTGCTGCAGCTTCAACTTTTTGGTTGGAAACTTTAGCGCAACAAGTAACACATCATGATTCTCATGATATTATTATTCTTCAGCATGCTAATAATTTTATCTGTGATGCTATCTTTGATATTATCAGAGTTGATGTCAGGTTTAGGTCTCTAGCTATTTTAGCTAGAAGAGCTTTATGGCTTAAGACTTGGAATGCTGATATGGCTTCTAAATCAACTCTACTTTCCATTTCTTTCCAGGGTAACAAATTATTTGGTTCTCAGTTGGATTCTATTATTTCAACTGTTACTGGTGGGAAAGGAACTTTTTTACCACAGGATAAAAAATCTAAAGGTAAAAACAGGGCTAATAATCGTTTTCGTTCCTTTCGTTTCAACAAAGAACAAAAGTCTGATCCTTCATCCTCAGGAGCAGTATCAGTTTGGAAACCATCTCCAATCTGGAATAAATCCAAGCCAGCCAGAAAGGCAAAGCCTGCTTCTAAGTCCACATGAAGGTGCGGCCCTCATTCCAGCTCAGCTGGTAGGGGGCAGGTTACGTTTTTTCAAAGAAATTTGGATCAATTCTGTTCACAATCTTTGGATTCAGAACATTGTTTCAGAAGGGTACAGAATTGGTTTCAAGATGAGACCTCCTGCAAAGAGATTTTTTCTTTCCCGTGTCCCAGTAAATCCAGTAAAAGCTTAAGCATTTCTGAATTGTGTTTCAGATCTAGAGTTGACTGGAGTAATTATGCCAGTTCCAGTTCAGGAACAGGGGATGGGGTTTTATTCAAATCTCTTCATTGTACCAAAGAAGGAGAATTCCTTCAGACCAGTTCTGGATCTAAAAATATTGAATCGTTATGTAAGGATACCAACGTTCAAGATGGTAACTGTAAGGACTATCTTGCCTTTTGTTCAGCAAGGGAATTTTATGTCCACAATAGATTTACAGGATGCATATCTGCATATTCCGATTCATCCAGATCATTATCAGTTCCTGAGATTCTCTTTTCTGGACAAGCATTACCAGTGTGTGGCTCTGCCGTTTGGCCTAGCTACAGCTCCAAGAATTTTTACAAAGGTTCTCGGTGCCCTTCTATCTGTAATCAGAGAACAGGGTATTGTGGTATTTCCTTATTTGGACGATATCTTGGTACTTGCTCAGTCTTTACATTTAGCAGAATTTCATACGAATCGACTTGTGTTGTTTCTTCAAGATCATGGTCGGAGGATCAATTTACCAAAAAGTTCATTGATTCCTCAGACAAGGGTAACCTTTCTGGGTTTCCAGATAGATTCAGTGTCCATGACTCTGTCTTTAACAGACAAGAGACGTCTAAAACTGATTGCAGCTTGTCGAAACCTTCAGTCACAATCATTCCCTTCGGTAGCCTTATGCATGGAAATTCTAGGTCTTATGACTGCTGCATCGGACGCGATCCCCTTTGCTCGTTTTCACATGCGACCTCTTCAGCTTTGTATACTGAATCAATGGTGCAAGGATTACACAAAGATATCTCAATTAATATCTTTAAAACCGATTGTTCGACACTCTCTAACGTGGTGGACAGATCACCATCGTTTAATTCAGGGGGCTTCTTTTGTGCTTCCGACCTGGACTGTAATTTCAACAGATGCAAGTCTCACAGGTTGGGGAGCTGTGTGGGGATCTCTGACGGCACAAGGAGTTTGGGAATCTCAGGAGGTGAGATTACCGATCAATATTTTGGAACTCCGTGCAATTTTCAGAGCTCTTCAGTTTTGGCCTCTTCTGAAGAGAGAATCGTTCATTTGTTTTCAGACAGACAATGTCACAACTGTGGCATACATCAATCATCAAGGAGGAACTCACAGTCCTCTGGCTATGAAAGAAGTATCTCGAATTTTGGTTTGGGCGGAATCCAGCTCCTGTTTAATCTCTGCGGTTCATATCCCAGGTGTAGACAATTGGGAAGCGGATTATCTCAGTCGCCAAACGTTGCATCCGGGCGAATGGTCTCTTCACCCAGAGGTATTTCTTCAGATTGTTCAAATGTGGGAACTTCCAGAAATAGATTTGATGGCGTCCCATCTAAACAAGAAACTTCCCAGGTATCTGTCCAGATCCCGGGATCCTCAGGCGGAAGCAGTGGATGCATTATCACTTCCATGGAAGTATCATCCTGCCTATATCTTCCCGCCTCTAGTTCTTCTTCCAAGAGTAATCTCCAAGATTCTGAAGGAATGCTCGTTTGTTCTGCTGGTAGCTCCGGCATGGCCTCACAGGTTTTGGTATGCGGATCTTGTCCGGATGGCCTCTTGCCAACCGTGGACTCTTCCGTTAAGACCAGACCTTCTGTCACAAGGTCCTTTTTTCCATCAGGATCTGAAATCCTTAAATTTAAAGGTATGGAGATTGAACGCTTGATTCTTCGTCAAAGAGGTTTCTCTGACTCTGTGATTAATACTATGTTACAGGCTCGTAAATCTGTATCTAGAGAGATATATTATAGAGTCTGGAAAACTTATATTTCTTGGTGTATTTCTCATCATTTTTCTTGGCATTCTTTTAGATTACCGAGAATTTTACAGTTTCTTCAGGATGGTTTAGATAAAGGTTTGTCCGCAAGTTCCTTGAAAGGACAAATCTCTGCTCTTTCTGTTCTTTTTCACAGAAAGATTGCTATTCTTCCTGATATTCATTGTTTTGTACAAGCTTTGGTTCGTATAAAACCTGTCATTAAGTCAATTTCTCCTCCTTGGAGTTTGAATTTGGTTCTGGGGGCTCTTCAAGCTCCTCCGTTTGAACCTATGCATTCATTGGACATTAAATTACTTTCTTGGAAAGTTTTGTTCCTTTTGGCCATCTCTTCTGCCAGAAGAGTTTCTGAATTATCTGCTCTTTCTTGTGAATCTCCTTTTCTGATTTTTCATCAGGATAAGGCGGTGTTGCGAACTTCTTTTGAATTTTTACCTAAAGTTGTGAATTCCAACAACATTAGTAGAGAAATTGTGGTTCCTTCATTATGTCCTAATCCTAAGAATTCTAAGGAGAAATCGTTGCATTCTTTGGATGTTGTTAGAGCTTTGAAATATTATGTTGAAGCTACTAAATCTTTCCGAAAGACTTCTAGTCTATTTGTTATCTTTTTCGGTTCTAGAAAAGGCCAGAAAGCTTCTGCCATTTCTTTGGCATCTTGGTTGAAATCTTTAATTCATCTTGCCTATGTTGAGTCGGGTAAAACTCCGCCTCAGAGAATTACAACTCATTCTACTAGGTCAGTTTCTACTTCCTGGGCGTTTAGGAATGAAGCTTCGGTTGATCAGATTTGCAAAGCAGCAACTTGGTCCTCTTTGCATACTTTTACTAAATTCTACCATTTTGATGTATTTTCTTCTTCTGAAGCAGTTTTTGGTAGAAAAGTACTTCAGGCAGCGGTTTCAGTTTGAATCTTCTGCTTATGTTTTTCGTTAAACTTTATTTTGGGTGTGGATTATTTTCAGCAGGAATTGGCTGTCTTTATTTTATCCCTCCCTCTCTAGTGACTCTTGTGTGGAAAGATCCACATCTTGGGTAATCATTATCCCATATGTCACTAGCTCATGGACTCTTGCTAATTACATGAAAGAAAACATAATTTATGTAAGAACTTACCTGATAAATTCATTTCTTTCATATTAGCAAGAGTCCATGAGGCCCGCCCTTTTTTTGTGGTGGTTATGATTTTGTATAAAGCACAATTATTCCAATTCCTTATTTTATATGCTTTCGCACTTTTTTATCACCCCACTTCTTGGCTATTCGTTAAACTGAATTGTGGGTGTGGTGAGGGGTGTATTTATAGGCATTTTGAGGTTTGGGAAACTTTGCCCCTCCTGGTAGGAATGTATATCCCATACGTCACTAGCTCATGGACTCTTGCTAATATGAAAGAAATGAATTTATCAGGTAAGTTCTTACATAAATTATGTTTTTTGTCTAGACTACCTAACAGATTGTGTAGTATAATTATAAGTAGGGTTGCACCGATACCATTTTTTTATGACTGAGTACAAGTACCGATACTTGTTTTCAAATACTTGCCGATACCAATTACCGATACTTTTTTTTTTATGTCATGTGACAGTTTACCAAGCACAATACAGACTAATTATTTAAGATTCCTTCTTTATAATTATAAAGGACTGTAATTCAAAAGACATTATGAAATAATAAAAAAGTTCACTGAACATGTTTATAAATAAAAAATATTACAATAAAATATTAAATTTAAAGGGGTGATACAATTAGGTTTTAGGGCTTTTATATAACATCAATCTGACATTTGTATGGAGGTTGTATGGAGGTTCGACTCTAAGTTGAACAGTCTTTCACTTTCCACACTACTGCATGGTGCAGAAAGATATTTTTGGGCCATTTTAGCCAGAGCTGGAAATCTGTTTATTAACTGCCCAGTACTTCAGGGGTTTGTCTGAACGAGGTACAGTGATCTCTCCTACAATAATACAAATAACAACAATTTGTATTGGCAGAACAGTAGTAAACAATTTTTAGTTTAGTCTCCACTCCAGTTTAAAATGAAATGGGAACATGCAGTTTGAAAAAACGCCACAAGATAGCATATGGGTAGGAAGTGCAGGTATCGGTACAAGTACTCATGCAAGTACTTGGTATCGGTACCGATACTAGTATCGGTATCGGTGCATCCCTAATTATAAGGATAATTAAATGGACATGATACCAAAATGCTAAAGCACTTGAAAGGGATGTAGTATAGCTATAAAAAGCTGACTAGAAAATATATTAACATTTCTATGTAAAATTTTTTAATATATTTTACCTCAATAGCAATATCCTTTTGTAAAGGGACTTTAAGCATCCAATTGGGATGCTTGTCCCGGGACTTGAAAAGGAGTGTGCATGTGGTATGTGCAGTCACAGTCAGTTTATGAATACCATAAAATCATGCTTGTACTGATTATGCCAATTGGCTGTTTTCTTTCCATCACACAGATGACAGTAAAATGAGTAGCTGGTGGTTAACTGCTCACAGAGCAATTACTATTGTTAGCTGAAGATATTTTGAGCTAAAACATCTTTTTTTCTTTTACAAGATATACCGAGTCCACGGGTTTCATCCTTTACTTGTGGGATATATTCCTCCTGCTAGCAGGAAGTGTCAAAGAGCACCACAGCAGAGCTGCTATATAGCTCCTCCCCTAACTCCTCCCCCCAGTCATTCTCTTTGCCTATGCTAGCAATAGGAAGGGTAAAGTTTATGTGGTGATAAAAAGATAGTTTACTTTTTCTTCAATCAAGAATTTGTTATTTTAAATGGTACCGGTGAGTACTGTTTTTACTCTGGCATGACATAGAAGAAGAATCATGCCTTGAGTCGTATGATCTTAGCAGTAGTAACTAAGATCCATGTTCGTTCTCTCAAGTTTTACTGAGGAAGTACAGGAGAAATGTTCATTATGGGGGAACGTTTTCTTGCTGCAAGCAGTATCAAGGTATGTGCAGTCATTTACATTCTGAGGAGACCTGATATATCAGAATTTGGCTGACATATTTCCCATGCGGGGAAAGGGTAAGCAGTATTTCTTATATAAAAAGGGTGGTACTGTAGTAACCTGTGTATTATTATCCCATTCAAGATAACATGGGATACTTAAGGGCTATGTGGTTTTAGACACTGGGGCAGCCTAGGAAACACCTAATGTTACTATTATGGGGTTTATTGAGGCTGAGTTTAATTTTTCTGTGGGGTTCACATGGCATGTTCATTACAAAAAAAGCAGTGTGTGCATATTTTTATTGCTGAAATGCTTCCCATGCGGTTTTCTCAAGTTGTCGGTTCATCAGACATGATGGACGGGGCCTAATTTCGCGCTTCAGTGCGCAGTTAGTTTCTGGAGAGGTAGCAGCCATTAGCTCCGGTTGGAACCAGACTGTGAGGCTGTACTTTGGAGTGGGACCGGATCGTTTTGACAGGTCTTGGGGGCAGGTAGGCGCCACAGCTCCGCTGTGCAGAATCCATTAAGTGAAAATTGTCTGCAAATCGTTTTTACTGCCTAATTTACTAAAAATAAGATTTAACTCTCCTATTACTTGTGGTGCAATATCTGATAGCACATTAGGCTCTCATATTAAGAAAATTATTCATTTTGAATATCGTTTTAACGACTTTGCAAAACAGTGTACACTTTTTATTCTTAAAGGTGCAGTAACCGTTTTCTCTTGTAAGGTGTATCCAGTCCACGGATCATCCATTACTAGTGGTATATTCTCTTTCCCAACAGGAAGTTGCAAGAGGATCACCCACAGCAGAGCTGCTATATAGCTCCTCCCCTAATTGCCATATCCAGTCATTCTCTTGCAAGCTCTCAACATAGCTGGCGGTAGTAAGAGGAAAGTGGTGTAATATAGTTAGTTTTTTCTTCAATCAAAAGTTTGTTTTTAAATGGTACCGGAGTTGTACTATTTTATCTCAGGCAGCATTTAGAAGAAGAATCTGCCTGCGTTTTTCTATGATCTTAGCAGAAGTAACTAAGATCCACTGCTGTTCTCACATATGTCTGAGGAGTGAGGTAACTTCAGAGGGAGAATGGCGTGCAGGTTATCATGCAATAAGGTATGTGCAGTTTAAGTTTTTCTAGGGATGGAATTTGCTAGAAAAAAGCTGCTGATACCGGATTAATGTAAGTTAAGCCTAAATACAGTGATTTAATAGCGACTAGTATCAGGCTTGCTATCAGAGGTATATACTCTGATTAATGTGCAATATAAAACGTTTGCTGGCATGTTTAATCGTTTTTATATATGCTTTGGTGATAAAACTTATTGGGGCCTAGTTTTTTCCACATGGCTGGCTTGGTTTTTGCCCTGAGGCTTTCCACTGTTGTAATATGAGTGGGAGGGGCCTAGTTAAAATTACAGACAGAGACATTCAGCTTCCCTCAGCAGTCCCCTGCATGCTTTAGGACATCTCTGAAGGGCTCAAAAGGCTTCAAAAGTCATATATTGAGGAAGGTAAAGCCACAGTGAAGCTGTGGCAGTTGTGACTGTTTAAAAAACGTTTTTTTCAATTTGTTAATCCGTTTTTTGTATTAAGGGGTTAATCATCCATTTGCAAGTGGGTGCAATGCTCTGCTAACTTGTTACATACACTGTAAAAATGTTGTTAGTTTAACTGCCTTTTTTCACTGTTATTTCAAATTTTAGCAAAATTTGTTTCCCTTAAAGGCACAGTAACGTTTTTTATATTGCTCGTTTAACTTGATGTAAAGTGTTTTCCAAGCTTGCTAGTCTCATTGCTAGTCTGTATAAACATGTCTGACATAGAGGAAACTCCTTGTTCATTATGTTTAAAAGCCATGGTGGAACCCCATATGAGAATATGTACTAAATGTATTGATTTCACTTTAAACAATAAAGATCAGCTTTTATCTTTAAAAA
This sequence comes from Bombina bombina, assembly GCF_027579735.1. Lineage (NCBI taxonomy): Eukaryota > Metazoa > Chordata > Amphibia > Anura > Bombinatoridae > Bombina > Bombina bombina. Next base: position 628,194,555 of record NC_069501.1, read on the forward strand.
GTTTATCACCAGAGGATTCTGGAGAGGGGGAAGTTATGTCGACTAACACTCCCCACGTGTCAGACCCTTTGACTCCCGCTCAAGGGACTCACGCTAAAATGGCGCCAAGTACATCAAAGACGCCCATAGCGATTACTTTGCAGGACATGGCGGCAATCATGGATAATACCCTGTCAGCGGTATTAGCCAGACTGCCTGAATTCAGAGGAAAGCGCGATAGCTCTGGGGTTAGACGTAGTACAGAGCACGCAGATGCCTTAAGGCCCATGTCTGATACTGCGTCACAATATGCAGAAGCTGAGGAAGGAGATCTTCAGTCTGTGGGTGACATTTCTGATTCGGGTAAAACTGTTTCAGATATTTCTACTTTTAAATTTAAGCTTGAGAACCTCCGTGTATTGCTTGGGGAGGTGTTAGCTGCTCTGAATGACTGTGACACAATTGCAGTACCAGAGAAATTGTGTAGACTGGATAAATACTATGCAGTGCCGGTGTGTACTGATGTTTTTCCAATACCTAAAAGGTTTACAGAAATTATTAATAAGGAGTGGGATAGACCCGGTGTGCCGTTTCCCCCCCCCCCTCCTATTTTTAGAAAAATGTTTCCAATAGACACCACCACACGGGACTTATGGCAGACGGTCCCTAAGGTGGAGGGAGCAGTTTCTACTTTATCAAAGCGTACCACTATCCCTGTCAAGGACAGTTGTGCTTTTTCAGATCCAATGGATAAAAAATTAGGTTACCTTAAGAAAATGTTTATTCAACAAGGTTTTATCCTGCAGCCCCTTGCATGCATTGCGCCTGTCACTGCTGCTGCGGTGTTCTGGTTTGAGTCTCTGGAAGAGGCCTTTCAGACAGCTACTCCATTGACTGAAATACTTGACAAGCTTAGAACACTTAAGCTAGCTAATTCTTTTGTTTCTGATGCCATTGTTCATTTGACTAAACTAAGGGCTAAGAATTCTGGATTCGCCATCCAGGCGCGTAGGGCGCTATGGCTTAAATCTTGGTCAGCTGACGTGACTTCAAAGTCTAAATTACTTAACATTCCCTTCAAGGGGCAGACCCTATTCGGGCCTGGTTTGAAGGAAATTATTGCTGACATTACTGGAGGTAAGGGTCATACCCTTCCTCAGGACAGGGCCAAATCAAAGGCCAAACAGTCTAATTTTCGTGCATTTCGAAACTTCAAGGCAGGTGCAGCATCAACTTCCTCTGCTACAAAACAAGAGGGAACTTTTGCTCAATCCAAGCTGGGCTGGAAACCTAACCAGTCCTGGAACAAAGGCAAGCAGGCCAGAAAGCCTGCTGCTGCCTCTAAGACAGCATGAAGGAACGGCCCCCTATCCGGTAACGGATCTAGTAGGGGGCAGACTTTCTCTCTTCGCCCAGGCATGGGCAAGAGATGTTCAGGATCCCTGGGGGTTGGAAATTATATCTCAGGGATATCTTCTGGACTTCAAAGCTTCCCCTCCTCAAGGGAGATTTCATCTTTCGAGATTATCTGTAAACCAGATAAAGAAAGAGGCATTCTTACGCTGTGTGCAAGACCTCCTAGTTATGGGAGTGATCTGTCCAGTTCCACTGACGGAACAGGGACAGGGTTTTTATTCAAATCTGTTTGTGGTTCCCAAAAAAGAGGGAACCTTCAGACCCATTTTGGATCTAAAGATCTTAAACAAATTCCTCAGAGTTCCATCGTTCAAAATGGAAAATATTCGGACCACCCTACCTATGATCCAGGAGGGTCAGTACATGACCACAGTGGATTTGAAGGATGCTTACCTTCACATACCGATTCACAAAGATCATCATCGGTTCCTAAGGTTTGCCTTTCTGGACAGGCTTTACCAATTTGTGGCTCTTCCCTTCGGGTTAGCTACAGCTCCAAGAATCTTTACAAAGGTTCTGGGATCGCTTCTGGCGGTCCTAAGACCGCGAGGTATATCAGTGGCCCCTTATCTGGACGACATCCTGATACAGGCGTCAAGCTTTCAGATTGCCAAGTCACATACGGACATAGTTCTGGCATTTCTCAGGTCACATGGGTGGAAGGTGAACGAGGAAAAGAGTTCTCTATCCCCACTCACAAGAGTCTCCTTCCTAGGGACTCTGATAGATTCTGTAAAAATGAAGATTTACCTGACAGAATCCAGGTTATCAAAGCTTCTAAAATCTTGCCGTGTTCTTCATTCTATTCCGCGCCCTTTGGTGGCTCAGTGTATGGAAGTAATCGGCTTGATGGTAAGGGCGATGGACATAGTGCCATTTGCGCGCCTACATCTCAGACCGCTGCAACTATGCATGCTCAGTCAGTGGAATGGGGATTACACAGATTTGTCCCCTCTGCTAAATCTGGATCAAGAGACCAGAGATTCTCTTCTCTGGTGGCTATCTCGGGTCCATATGTCCAAAGGTATGACCTTTCGCAGGCTAGATTGGACAATTGTAACAATAGATGCCAGCCTTCTAGGTTGGGGTGCAGTCTGGAATTCCCTGAAGGCTCAGGGATCGTGGACTCAGGAGGAGAAACTCCTCCCAATAAATATTCTGGAGTTAAGAGCAATATTCAATGCTCTTCTAGCTTGGCCTCAGTTAGCAACCCTGAGGTTCATCAGCTTTCAGTCGGACAACATCACGACTGTGGCTTACATCAACCATCAAGGGGGAACCAGGAGTTCCCTAGCGATGTTAGAAGTCTACAAGATAATTCGCTGGGCAGAGACTCACTCTTGCCACCTATCAGCAATCCATATCCCAGGTGTAGAGAACTGGGAGGCGGATTTTCTAAGTCGTCAGACTTTTCATCCGGGGGAGTGGGAACTCCATCCGGAGGTGTTTGCTCAATTGGTTCTAGCAGCGCCTTGGTTCTTCAACCTGGCTTATGTGTTTCCACCGTTTCCTCTGCTCCCTCGACTGATTGCCAAAATCAAACAGGAGAGAGCATTGTTGATCTTGATAGCGCCTGCGTAGCCACGCAGGACCTGGTATGCAGACCTAGTGGACATGTCATCCTTTCCACCATGGACCCTGCCTCTGAGAGAAGACCTTCTACTACAAGGTCCTTTCAATCATCCGAATCTAATTACTCTGAGACTGACTGCATGGAGATTGAACGCTTGATTTTATCAAAGCGTGGCTTCTCTGAGTCAGTCATTGATACCCTTATACAGGCACGAAGCCTGTCACTAGGAAAATCTACCATAAGATATGGCGTAAATACCTTTATTGGTGTGAATCCAAGAATTACTCATGGAGTAAGGTTAGGATTCCTAGGATATTGTCCTTTCTCCAAGAGGGTTTGGAAAAAGGATTATCAGCTAGTTCTTTAAAGGGACAGATTTCTGCTCTGTCTATTCTTTTGCACAAGCGTCTGGCAGAAGTTCCAGACGTTCAAGCTTTTTGTCAGGCTTTGGTTAGAATTAAGCCTGTGTTTAAACCTGTTGCTCCCCCAGGGAGCTTAAACTTGGTTCTTCAAGTTCTTCAAGGGGTTCCGTTTGAACCCCTTCATTCAATTGATATCAAACTTTTATCTTGGAAAGTTCTGTTTTTGATGGCTATTTCCTCGGCTCGGAGAGTCTCTGAGCTATCTGCCTTACAATGTGATTCTCCTTATCTGATTTTCCATTCAGATACAGTAGTTCTGCCTACAAACCTGGGTTTTTACCTAAGGTAGTTTCTAACAAGAATATCAATCAAGAGATTGTTGTGCCATCATTGTGGCCTAATCCTTCTTCAAAGAAGGAACGCCTTTTACATAATCTGGACGTGGTCCGTGCTTTAAAGTTTTACTTACAAGCTACTAAAGATTTTCGCCAAACATCTACACTGTTTGTTGTTTACTCTGGACAGAGGAGAGGTCAAAAAGCTACGGCAACCTCTCTTTCTTTTTGGCTTCGGAGCGTAATACGCTTAGCCTATGAGACTGCTGGACAGCAGCCCCCTGAAAGGATTACAGCTCATTCTACTAGAGCTGTGGCTTCCACCTGGGCCTTTAAAAATGAGGCTTCTGTTGAACAGATTTGCAAGGCGGCGACTTTTGCTTCTTCGGAGGCTATTTTTGGGGGAGAGGTTCTACAGGCAGTGGTTCCTTCCATCTAAGCCTGCCTTGTCCCTCCCTTCATCCGTGTACTTTAGCTTTGGTATTGGTATCCCACAAGTAATGGATGATCCGTGGACTGGATACACCTTACAAGAGAAAACATAATTTATGCTTACCTGATAAATGTATTTCTCTTGTGGTGTATCCAGTCCACGGCCCGCCCTGTCTTTTTAAGGCAGGTCAAAATTTTAATTTAAACTACAGTCACCACTGCACCCTATGATTTCTCCTTTCTCGGCTTGTTTTGGTCGAATGACTGGATATGGCAGTTAGGGGAGGAGCTATATAGCAGCTCTGCTTTGGGTGATCCTCTTGCAACTTCCTGTTGGGAAGGAGAATATCCCACAATTAATGGATGATCCGTGGACTGGATACACCACAAGAGAAATAAATTTATCAGGTAAGCATAAATTATGTTTTTGTGCTGAATTGTTTTTTTCACATATAATAAAGATTAGGAACGACTTGTGCTGTTATTACTAGTCTGTACAACATGTCTGACATGGGAACTCGGTGTTCTATGTGTTTAGAAGCCATGGTGGAACCCCCTCTTACATTGTGCCCTTCTTGTACTGAAAGGGCCTTACACTGTAAGGATCAAATTTTAAATAAAGAAAGTGGGCCTCAGGATGGTTCTCAGTCTGCAGAGAATCCGGATATGCCATCGAATTCTCCCCAAGTGTCACAACCTTTAACGCCCACACAAGCAACGCCAAGTACTTCTAGTGCGTCTACTTCTTTTACTTTGCAAGATATGGCTGCAGTTATGTCTACTACCCTTTCAGAGGTATTGTCTAAACTGCCAGGTTTGCAGGGTAAACGCCATAGGTCAGATATTAATGTAAATACTGAACCCTCTGACACCTTAGTGGCTATTTCCGATGCACCCTCCCAATGCTCTGAGGGAGAACTTTCAGAGTCAGGAAATTTATAACCTCAGACAGATTCGGACTTTGTGTCCTTTAAATTCAAATTAGAACACCTCCGCTTATTGCTCAGGGAGGTTCTGGCGACTCTGGATGATATTGACCCGATCACAATTCCTCCAGAAAAATTGTGTAAAATGGACAAATATTTGGAAGTACCTACTTACACGGATGTATTTCCGGTTCCTAAGAGAATTTCGTAAATTGTTAAGAAGGAATGGGATAGACCAGGTATACCGTTTTCTCCCCCTCCTAATTTTAAGAAAATGTTTCCCATATCTGACACCATGCGGGACTTCTGGCAATTGATTCCCAAGGTGGAGGGAGCTATATCTACTTTAGCTAAACATACAACTATACTCATTGAGGACAGTTATGCTTTTAAAAACCCTATGGATAAAAAATTAGAGGGTCTTCTAAAGAAAATATTTGTTCACCAGGGTTTCCTCTTACAGCCTATAGCTTGCATGGTTCCAGTAACTACTGCAGCTGCCTTTTGGTTTGACGCCCTGGAAGAGTCTCTGAAGGTTGAGACACCTTTTAGAGGACATTTTAGACAGAATTAAGGCTCTTAAACTAGCAAATTCTTTTATGACTGATGCTGTTTTTCAACTTGCAAAATTAGCAGCGAAAAACGCAGGCTTTGCCATTGTATCTCGTAGAGCGTTATGGCTAAAGTCATGGTCGGCTGATGTATCGTCTAAATCTAAGCTTTTATCTATTCCCTTCAAAGGTAAGACTCTATTCGGGCCTGAGTTGAAGGAAATAATCTCTGACATTACTGGAGGTAAGGGTCACACCCTACCTCAGGACAAGCCCCTCAAGATGACGAGTAAAAATAATTTTCGTTCCTTTCGAAATTTTAAAGGAACATCCTCTGCTTCCTCTTCCTCCACTAAGTAGGAAGGGAACGTTTCTCAATCCAAGGCGGTCTGGAGACCTAACCAGGCCTGGAATAAAGGTAAACAAGTCAAAAAGCCTGCTGCTGCTACCAAGACAGCATGAAGGGGCAGCCCCCGATCCTTGACCGGATCTAGTAGGGGGCAAGACTCTCTTTCTTTGCTCAGGCTTGGGCAAGGGATGTACAGGATCCCTGGGCATTGGAAATTGTGACCCAGGGGTATCAGTTGGAATTCAAGGACTTCCCCCCCCCCCCAAGGGGAAAATTTCATCTTTCACGATTGTCTGTAGACCAGACAAAAAGAGAGGCGTTCTTACACTGTGTAAAAGACCTCTACACCATGGGTGTAATTTGCCCAGTTCCAGATCAGGGACAGGGGTTCTATTCAAATCTATTCATGGTTCCCAAAAAAGAGGGAACCTTCAGACCGATTTTAGATCTCAAATGTCTAAACAAGTTTCTCAGAGTCCCATAATTCAAGATGGAGACTATTCGTACAATTTTGCCAATAATCCAGGAGGGTCAATACATGACCACGGTGGACCTGAAGGATGCGTACCTTCACATTCCTATCCACAAGGATCATCATCAGTTCCTGCGATTTGCATTTCATGACAAACATTATCAGTTTGTGGCCCTTCCCTTCAGGTTGGCCACGGCTCCCAGGATCTTCACAAAGGTTCTAGGGTGGGTCTCTTCTAGCGGTTCTCAGGCCGCGAGGCATAGCGGTGGTGCCCTATCTGGACGATATCTTGATCCAGACGTCAACCTATCATCTGTCCAAATCTCACACGGATATTGTGTTGTCATTTCTGAGAACTCACGGTTGGAAAGTGAATGTAGGAAATAGTTCACTAGTTCCACAGACGAGTTCCATTCCTGGAAACTCTGATAGACTCGGTAGACATGAAAATATTTCTGACAGAAGTCAGAAAATCAAAGATTCTAAATACTTGCCGGGCTCTGCAGTCCATTCATCGGCCATCAGTGGCTCAGTGTATGGAAGTCGTTGGACTAATGGTAGCAGCAATGGATATCATCCCGTTTGCTCTCTTTCATCTCAGACCACTACAACTTTGCATGCTCAGTCAGTGGAATGGGGATTATGCAAATTTATCTCCTCAGATAAATCTGGACCAAGAGACCAGAGACTCTCTTCGGTGGTGGTTGTCGCAGGACAATCTGTCCCAAGGGATGTGCTTCCGCAGGCCATCTTGGGTAATAGTAACGACGGACGCCAGTCTTCTGGGCTGGGATGCAGTTTGGAATTCCCTGAAGGCTCAGGGTGTGTGGACTCAGGCAGAGTCTCAATTGTCAATCAATATTCTGGAACTGAGAGCGATATTCAACACGCTGCTAGCGTGGCCTCAGTTGGCTTTGGCCAAATTCATAAGATTCCAGTCGGACAATATCACCACTGTGGCATATATAAATCATCAGGGGGGGAACAAGGAGTTCTCTAGCGATGATAGACGTACCAAAGATAATTCGATGGGCGGAGGCTCACTCTTGCCATATAGTAGAGAACTGGGAAGCGGATTTTTTAAGTCGTCAGACTTTAAATCCGGGGGAGTGGGAACTCCATCCGAAGGTGTTTGCAGCCTTGACTCATCAATGAGGCACACCGGAATTGGATCTGATGGCATCTTGACAGAATGCCAAACTTCCACGCTACGGGCCCAGGTCAAGGGATCCCCAGGCTGTACTGATAGATGCTCTAGCAGTACCTTGGTCGTTCAACCTGGCTTATGTGTTTCCACCATTTCCTCTCCTTCCTCTTGTGATTGCCAGAATCAAACAGGAGAGGGTTCAGTAATTCTAATAGCGCCTGCGTGGCCACGCAGGACCTGGTATGCAGATCTAGTGGATATGTCGTCTCTGCCACCGTGGAGACTGCCATTGAGAAAGGACCTTCTCATTCAAGGTCCTTTCCAGCATCCAAATCTCACTTCTCTGCAGCTGACTGCTTGGAGATTGAACGCTTGATTTTATCTAAGCGGGGTTTCTCTGAGCCGGTCATTGATACCTTGATTCAGGCTTGCAAGCCGGTCACTAGAAAAATTTACCATAAGATATGGCGTACATATCTTTCTTGGTGCAAATCCAAGCGTTACTCATGGAGTAAGATTAGGATTCCTAGGATTTTGTCTTTTCTCCAAGAAGGATTGGAGAAGGGATTATCAGCTAGTTCCTTGAAGGGACAAATTTCTGCTTTGTCAATTTTGCTTCACAGGCGTCTGGCAGATGTCCCAGATGTTCAGGCATTTTGTCAGGCTTTACTCAGAATCAAGCCTGTGTTTAAACCAATTGCTCCGCCATGGAGTTTGAATTTAGTTCTTAATGTTCTTCAAGGGGTTCCGTTTGAACCCATGCATTCCATAGATATTAAACTGTTATCTTGGAAAGTTTTGTTTTTAGTAGCTATTTCTTCGGCTCAAAGAGTTTCTGAGCTTTCTGCGTTGCAATGTGATTCCCCTTATCTTATATTCCATTCTGATAAGGTAGTTTTGCGGACTAAACCTGGATTCCTTCCTAATGTTGTTTCAAATAAGAATATTAATCAGGAAATTGTGGTTCCTTCCTTGTGTCCTAATCCTTCCTCTAAGAAGGAATGTTTGTTACATAATTTGGATGTGGTTCGCTCTTTAAAATTTTATTTACAAGCGACCAAGGATTTCCGTCAAACATCTTCCCTGTTTGGTGTTTATTCTGGGAAGCGTAGGGGTCAAAAAGCTACGGCTACCTCTCTCTTTTTGGCTGAGAAGCATCATCAGCTTGGCATATGAGACTGCTGGACAGCAGCCCCCTGAAAGGATTACGGCTCATTCCACTAGAGCTGTGGCTTCCACATGGGCTTTTAAGAACGATGTTTCTGTTGAACAGATTTGTAAGGCTGCGACTTGGTCCTCCCTTCATACTTTTTCCAAATTTTCCAAATTTGATACTTTGGCTTCTTCTGAGGCTATTTTTGGGAGAAAGGTGCTTCAAGCAGTGGTGCCTTCCGTTTAGGTTCCTGTCTTGTCCCTCCCTTTAATCCGTGTCCTAAAGCTTTGGTATTGGTATCCCACAAGTAAAGGAGGAAACCCGTGGACTCTGTATATCTTGTAAAAGAAAAGGAAATTTATGCTTACCTGATAAATTAATTTATTTTACGATATACCGAGTCCACGGCCCACCCTGTCATTTTGGGACAGGATATTTTTTTTAAATAAACTTCAGTCACCTCTTCACCTTGTTAGTTCTTTCCCTTTCTCTTCCTATACCTTTGGTCGAATGACTGGGGGGAGGAGTTAGGGGAGGAGCTATATAGCAGCTCTACTGTGGTGCTCTTTGCCACTTCCTATTAGCAGGAGGAATATATCCCACAAGTAAAGGATGAAACCCGTGGACTCGGTATATCGTAAAAGAAATTAATTTATCAGGTAAGCATAAATTTCCTTTTTTTCATAGAAATAATCATGAGATTTTTTAGTCAGATTTTTACAGATATTCTGAATCACTTTCATGTGATTTAGCATATGGGCAACTTGTTCCGTTTAAAAAATAAAAAATAAAAAAAAATGCAGTGCTCAAATTGATTTGCTGCTGTAAAAATAAAATGTTATCTTTCTTCTAGATACGAGTCCACGGATTCATCCTTATTTGTGGGATGTTATCCTCCTGCTAACAGGAAGTGTCAAAGAGCACCACAGCAGAGCTGTATATATAGCTCCTCCCTTCTCTCCACCCCCAGTCATTCTCTTTGCCTATACTAGTAATAGGAAGAGGTAAAGTGAAAGAGGTGATAAAATGATAGTTTTTATTTTCTTCAAGCAAGACTTTATTTTAAATGGTACCGGTGAGTACTTTTTTTCCTCAGGCAGCAGATGGAAGAAGATTTCTGCCTGGAGGTTGATGATCTTAGCAGTTGTCACTAAGATCCAGATGAGTTCCCACAGAATGGCCGAGGAGTACTAGAGAAGCTTCAGTGTGGGGAACGTTTTTCATGCTACAAGCATTGAGGTATGTTCAGTCATTTATTTCTGGAGAGACTGTGATATTTCAGAACAGGCTGACATAGTTCCCATGAGGGAAGGGGTAAGCAGTAATCCTATCAATAAGAAGGGGCATTACTGGAGACCTGTGTATGAATGATTATGGGCTAAATTCAGCAAATGATGGCAGCCTGGTTAGACACTGGGGCAGCATATCGTTATTTTGCACAAACGTTTTTATGTTCACGATTACTGAGCATTGTACTGGAGGGTTTTCACATTGCTTTATTTGTTATTTGGGATGCAAAACCCCACATGGCTAGTTCCTATACCGCTTCATAGCGTTTTTTTAGGCTGAGAGACGTCGCATATGATGGGCGGGGCCTAATTTTCGCGCCTCAGATGCGCAGTTGATCTTCATAAGAAGGCAGCAAACTTCAGCTTTGGTTGGGCCCAAACTGAGACATAGGCTAACGGAGTCATAGTGAGATTTGTCAGACCCCTGAGGGCAGGTAGGTGCCACAGCAGAGCTGTGGCGAGGTGCAGGGAGTTGTTAATCTATTTTTTATAACGTTTTGGGAATAACGTTTTTCTTATAGATTGTTAATTTGTCCCTTACTTGTGGTAATCTTAGGCTACAATATAAGAAACATATATGCTAAAATTGTGAGCGTTATAGCATTTTAAAGCAGATTTGGAAAAAATTGTGTGCTTTTTTACTTCTTAAAGGCGACGTACCGTTTTTCAAAATTGGTGTTTTTTTCAATAAAGTAAGTGTTTTCAAGTCCTTTTTGTGGTTATTACTAGCCTGTTCAACATGTCTGACATTGAGGAAAGTCAATGTTCTATGTGTTTAGAAGCCATTGTGGAACCCCCACTTACATTGTGTCCATCATGTACTGAAAGGGTTTTACATTGCAAAGAACATATTTTAGGTGATAAAAGTATGTCTAAGGATAATTCTCAGTCTGAAGAAAATCAGGTTATGCCATCCAATTCTCCCCAAGTGTCACAACCTTTAACGCCCACTCAAGCGACGCCAAGTACGTCTAGTGCGTCTAATTCTTTTACTCTGCAAGATATGGCTGCAGTTATGTCTACTACCCTTACAGAGGTATTATCTAAACTGCCAGGTTTACAAGGTAAGCGCAGTAGGTTCGGTATTAAGGTAAATGCTGATCCCTCTGATGCTTTATTGGCCATTTCCGATGTACCCTCACAGTGTTCTGAGTTGGGGGTTGGGGAATTGCTGTCTGAGGGAGAGCTTTCAGATTCAGGAAATGTGTTACCTCAGACAGATTCGGACGTGATGTCCTTTAAATTTAAGCTTGAACACCTCCACCTGTTACTCCGGGAGGTTTTAGCGACTTTGGATGATTGTGACCCTATTGTAATACCACCAGAGAAATTGTGTAAGATGGATAAATATCTAGAGGTTCCTACTTACACTGATGTTTTTCCAGTCCCTAAAAGAATTTCGGACAATGTTACTAAGGAATGGGATAGACTAGGCATTCCGTTCTCTCCCCCTCCTACTTTTAAGAAAATGTTTCCCATATCTGACACCATTCGGGATTCTTGGCAAACAGTCCCTAAGGTGGAGGGAGCTATTTCTACCCTAGCTAAGCATACAATTATACCTATTGAGGATAGTTATGCTTTCAAAGATCCTATGGATTAAAAATTAGAGGGTCTTCTAAAGAAATAGTTTATTCATCAGGGTTTTCTTCTACAACCTATAGCGTGCATTGTTCCAGTTACTACTGCAGCAGCTTTTTGGTTTCGAGGCTCTAGAAGAGCCTCTTAAGGTTGAGACCCCATTAGATGATTTTTTGGATAGAATTAAGGCTCTCAAGCTAGCAAATTCTTTTATTACTGATGCCACTTTTCAAATGGCTAAATTTGCGGCGAAAAATGCAGGCTTTGCCATTTTAGTGCGTAGATCGTTATGGCTTAAATCTTGGTCTGCTGATGTTTCATCAAAATCTAAGCTTTTAGCTATTCCTTTTAAAGGTAAGACCCTATTCGGGCCTGAACTGAAGGAAATCATTTCTGACCTGCCTCAGGATAAAACTGTTAAGTTGAGGGCTAAACAAAATAATTTTCGTTCCTTTCGAAACTTTAAAGGTGGACCCTCTACTTCCTCTTCCGCCACAAAGCAGGTGGGAAATTTTGCGCAATCCAAGTCAGTCTGGAGACCTAACCAGGTCTGGAATAAAGGTAAACAAGCCAAAAAGCCTGCTGCTGCTACCAAGACAGCATGAAGGGGCAGCCCCCGATCCGGGACCGGATTTAGTAGGGGGCAGACTTTCTCTCTTCGCTCAGGCTTGGGCAAGGGATGTTCAGGATGCCTGGGCATTAGAAATTGTGACCCAGGGGGTATCAACTGGAATTCAAGGATTTTCTCCCAAGAGGGAGATTACATCTTTCACGTTTGTCTGTAGACCAGACAAAAAGAGAGGCGTTCTTACGCTGTGTAAAAGGCCTCTATACCATGGGTGTAATTTGTCCAGTTCCAAAACTGGAACAGGGACAGGGGTTTTACTCAAATCTATTTGTGGTTCCCAAAAAAGAGGGAACCTTCAGACCGATTTTAGATCTCAAATGCCTAAACAAGTTTCTCAGAGTACCATCGTTCAAAATGGAGACTATACGAACAATTTTACCAATGATCCAGGAGGGTCAATATATGACCACCGTGGACCTGAAGGATGCGTATCTTCACATTCCTATCCACAAGGATCATCATCAGTTTCTAAGGTTCGCCTTTCTGGACGAACACTATCAGTTCGTGGCCCTTCCCTTCGGGTTGGCCACAGCTCCCAGAATCTTCACAAAAGTGCTATGGTCCCTTCTGACGGTTCTCAGGCCGCGGGGCATAGCAGTGGCGCCATATCTGGACGATATTTTGATCCAGGCGTCATCTTATCATCTGACCAAATCTCTCACGGACATCGTGTTAGCATTTCTAAGAACTCACGGTTGGAAAGTGAATATAGAAGAGAGTTCACTAGTTCCACTAACAAGAGTTCCATTCTTGGGAACTCTGATAGACTCGGTAGACATGAAAATATTTCTGAGGGAGGTCAGAAAGTCAAAGATTCTAAATACTTGCCGAGCACTGCAGTCCATTCCTCGGCCATCAGTGGCTCAGTGTATGGAGGTCATTGGATTAATGGTAGCGGCAATGGACATCGTTCCGTTTGCTCGCTTTCATCTCAGACCACTGCAGCTGTGCATGCTCAGACAGTGGAATGGGGATTATTCAAATTTATCTCCTCAGATAAATCTGGATCAAGAGACCAGAGACTCTCTTCTTTGGTGGTTGTCACAGGATCATCTGTCTCAGGGAATGTGCTTTTGCAGGCCAGCATGGGTAATAGTGACGATGGACGCCAGCCTCTTGGGCTGGCGTGCAGTCTGGAATTCCCTGAAGGTTCAGGGTGTTTGGACTCAGGAGGAGTCTCTACTACCAATCAATATTCTGTAACTGAGAGCAATATTCAACGCGCTACAGGCATGGCCTCAGTTGGCTTTGGCCAAATTAATAAGGTTTCAGTCGGACAATATCATGACTGTAGCATATATCAATCATCAAGGGGGAACAAGGAGTTCTCTAGCGATGATAGAGGTTTCAAAGATAATCCGAGGCTCACTCTTGCCATATATCAGCTATCTATATCCCAGGAGTAGAGAACTGGGAAGCGGATTTTCTAAGTCGTCAGACTTTTCATCCGGGGGAGTGGGAACTCCATCCGGAGGTGTTTGCATCATTGATTCGTCAATGGGGCACACCGGAATTGGATCTGATGGCATCTCGTCAGAATGCCAAACTTCCTTGTTATGGGTCCAGGTCATGGGATCCCCAAGCTGTACTGATAGATGCTCTAGCAGTACCTTGGTCGTTCAACCTGGCTTAGGTGTTTCCACCATTTCCTCTCCTACCTCGGGTGATTGCAAGAATCAAACAGGAGAGAGCTTCGGTAATCCTAATAGAGCCTGCATGGCCACGCAGGACTTGGTATGCGGATCTAGTGGACATGTCCTCTCTGCCACCGTGGAAACTATCGTTGAGACAGGACCTTCTCATTCAAGGTCCGTTCAGTCTTTTTGTCAGGCTTTAATTAGAATCAAGCCTGTATTTAAACCTATTGCTCCGCCATGGAGTTTGAATTTAGTTCTCAATGTTCTTCAAGGGGTTCCGTTTGAACCTATGCATTCCATAGATATTAAACTTTTATCTTGGAAAGTTTTGTTTTTAGTTGCTATCTCTTCTGCTCGAAGAGTTTCTGAGCTTTCTGCGTTACAATGTGATTCGCCTTATCTTATATTCCATTCTGATAAGGTGGTTTTGCGTACTAAACCTGGATTCCTTCCTAAGGTTGTTTCAAATAAGAATATTAATCAGGATATAATGGAAGAATGGACTGGGAAAAGAATCTGTCTTTGTATCGGGACAGAATAAGTCTTGATAATTGGCAGCCACCCCAGAAGAAAATCATTGATTCTCTTCTCGGAGGCATCCTGTAAGTGATATGATTCAAAAATAACTTGTCCTTGTATTTCTTTTAAAACCAACGAAAAACTCGGCGCTCTGTTTGCCTTCCAATTCTTAAGAATAAGATGGCGAACCGCCAGTGTAATCGTATTCAAGATACGAATTAATCGGGAATATCTACTGTCGGGAGAGAAAAACAATAAAGCCACATCCTGTAATGAAAAAGAAACATTTAGGTCATAAAGGGCATTAAACCAGAAACCAATTTTGAGCCATAGTTGATTCATTTTGGGACAGAACCAAAACGTGGAATAAATCAGCTTTATGATTAGAACAGTGAGGACAATTATTTCAACTGGAAACAGAAAATTTTGGAGTTTTAAGCAGATGCATATAAAAATTGTTCAAGAGCTTCATGTGTGATTCTTTCCAGCTCATAGATACCCTGCATTTATTTAACATGTTGAAACTCTGAGTAATCCTCTCGTTAATAATCTCAGGAATAACTGGATATAACCAATTACTGATCTTATCCAGGTACTTTTCACTTTGTTTGGACAGCATGATATCATACAACAAAGAAATAGATGTGATTCCGGAGTTACATTTTTGAATTAGAGTTCTGATATCGGACCAAGCTGCCATCCTACCGTCCAACAAATTCTGATCCTATATATAATGATGAATTTGAAAATAAGCAAACAAATCTGATCTGGGTAGGTCATAAGATTGAAATATGAATTCAGCTGTATATATCAAATAATTATCATCCAACAATTGCTTCACTAGGGATAAACCTTTATTTGCCCAGGATTTAAATACCTTTTGGTGAATACCCGGTATAAATTTGGGATTACCTTGAATAGGAAGAAAATCTGAACAAGAACGATCTATTCCTATCCAGCCACAAAACTTAAGCCATGCTATGACAATATTTTTAAACAATATCATTCTGCAGATATTAGAAGGGAGCTGTCTGGGGTTACAATGCAGAATAGCTTTTATCGAAAAAGGGCGTATGTAAAATGCCTCTTCTTGACTAACGGCTATTAAATTGGTTTCAGCGACCCAGTCTAGGGCAAATTTTACCATAGCCGCTGTGTTGTACAGCTTGACATCAGGCAAAGCCAAACCTCCAGATCTTACTTTCTGCATAAGCTTAGCCAAAGCTATTCTGGGTTTTTTATCTTTGCATATATATTTAGAAAAATAGCCGTATAACTTTTTTATATCTGAATTAGATATGAAAATCGGTAAATTTTGTAACACATTCAGAAGGCGGGGAAAAATAATCATTTTTATTAAATTTACCTTCGCAGAGATCGACAGGAGATAAGACGCCCAGAGCTGGAGATCCCCTTTAATTTTTTCAAACAGAGGGGGATAATTTGCAGCATACCATAATTTTGGATTTCTGTGTAACTCTAATCCCAGGTATTTAATTGAATTCACTACTTTAAATGGGATATTTCCCGTACACGGAAAATTGTTACCCACATACATAAGTTCACTTTTCTCTAAGTTAACCAGATAACCAGAAAATGAACTGAACTCTTCAAGAAGTTGTACATTTACTGAAATTGATTTATGTACGTTTTCTACAAATAACAGAATATCATCTGCGTAAAGTCTATTGAACGCTTAATTGTATCCAAGAGGGGTTTTTCTGATTCGGTCATAGAGACCATGGTTCAGGCTCGTAAGCCTGTAACTAGAAGGATTTACCATAAGATTTGGTGTAAATATCTCTATTGGTATGAATCCAAAGGCTACTCATGGAGTAGAGTTAGAATTCCTAGAATTTTGTCTTTTCTCTAAGAGGGTTTGAAGAAGGGTTTATCGACTAGCTCCCTAAAGGGTCAGATCTCGGCCTTATCTATTTTGTTACACAAATGTTTGGCAGATGTCCCAGATGTACAATCTTTTTGTCAGGCCTTGGTCAGGATCAGGCCTGTGTTTAAACCAGTTACTCTTCCATGGAGTCTTAATTTGGTTCTCAAAGTTCTTCAAGGGGCTCTGTTTGAGCCTATGCATTCCTTAGATATTAAGCTATTATCTTGGAAAGTTTTATTTCTTGTTGCTATTTCTTCTTCTCAGAGAGTGTCAGAGCTCTCGGCATTGCAGTATGAATCTCCTTATCTTATTTTTCATTTAGATAAGGTAGTTTTACTAAACTAGGATTTCTTCCTAAGGTTGTTTCTGATCGGAACATTAATCAAGAGATTGCGGTTCCTTAATTGTGTCCTCAGAAGCAAAGACTTCTGCACAATTTGGACGTGGTCCGTGCTTTAAAGTTTTACTTAAAGGCGACTAAGGACTTTCGTCAGTCTTCTTCTTTGTTTGTGATTTTCTCAGGAAAACGTAAGGGACAGAAAGCTACGGCTACTTCTCTTTCTTTTTGGCTGAAGAGTATCATACTTTATGCATACGAGACTGCTGGACAGCAGCCTCCCAAGAGAGTTAGGCTCATTCCACGAGGGCTGTTGCTTCCTCATGGGCGTTCAAAAATGAAGCTTCTGTGGAACAGATTTGCAAGGCTGCGACTTGGTCCTCTCTTCACACTTTTTCAAAGTTCTACAAATTTGACACTTTTGCCTCGGCTGATGCCGCTTTTGGGAGAAAGGTTCTTAAAGCAGTGGTGCCTTCCGTTTAGGTTCCCTGTCTTGTCCCTCCCGTATCATCTGTATACTCTAGCTTGGGTATTAAATCCCATTAGTAATTAAGATGATCCGTGGACTCATCGTATCTTAAAGAAAAGAAAATTTATGCTTACCTGATAAATTTATTTTTTTGACACAATGAGTCCACAGCCCGCCCTGTTCTTTTAGACAGGTTGTGTGTTATTGTAAACTTCAGACACCTCTGCACCTTGGCTTTCCTTTCTCTTTCTAACTTTGGTCGAATGACTGGAGCGGGAGGGAAGGGAGGAGCTATTTAACAGCTCTTTGCCTCCTCCTGCTGACCAGGAGGTGAATATCCCATTAGTAATTAAGATGATCCGTGGACTCATAGTGTCAAAAAAATAAATTTATCAGGTAAGCATAAATTTTCTTTTTTGCATTCCAAAAAAATGCTGTCTGTGAGAGCAGGACACAAGCTATTAGTCTGAAATCTGATGTATCTTTATCATTCCATTGTAGGCTCGTTCAGGCAGAATACTGGCATGATCCACTCAACGAAGACACCTACAGAAATGGCAGCATTTTCCTAGCCGACATCAACCAGGAGAGGGTGAGGGGTCCTTGTAAAATACTTTTGGGTTGTTTTTTTTGTTTTGATTGTTTTTTATAGAAACTGCTCATTAAATCTCTTCTATTCCATGCATATTATTTCTTATTTTTATTTATTGGCATTTGTTTTAGAAAAGAATACATCTTCCATCCTATACAAACATGATGCAAAAGAGAAAATATAAAAGGCAGAAACTATAATGCAGCTTAGAAATAATGCAAAAGGAAAATGAGCAGATGGATGCTCTCTCATTCACATAGATGCTAGACTGGCTCCTCTGCTATTAACCTTGGGAAATATTACTTTCTTGACCTATAGGAAATTAACCTTCCAACCCCACTATATTTCTCCCAAATTGATAGTTGCCTCCAAAAAAATGTGTAATAGTTTTATTTTTCTTTCTAATGACACAGTGAGTCCATGGATCATCAGTAATTACTATTGGGAATATCACTCCTGGCCAGCAGGAGGCAAAGAGCACCACAGCAAACCTGTTCAAGGGACACTGAACCCACATTTTTTCATTCATGATTCAGATAGAGCATGACATTTTAAGCAACTTTCTAATTTACTCCTATTATCAAATTGTCTTCATTCTATTGGTATCTTTATTTGAAATGCAAGAATGTAAGTTTAGATGCCGGCCCATTTTTAGGGGGTTGTGTCCCTTTAAGTATCACTTCCCTTCCCACAACCCCCAGTCATTCTCTTTGCCTACGTTAAAAGCAAGGAGGTGGTAAAGTTTAGGTGTCTGAAAGAAGTTTCTCCAATTAGGAGTTTATTATTTTGAAGCAGAGCAGGTTTGCTCTGTCTTTCTGGGGGTTTAGCCATAGTCCATGTCAGTCTCTTCAGTAGAGCAGTGGTGGCTTTTAAGTATCTGGTAACTTGTGGGTATAATCCTCACTGCGCCTCCCAATCTGTTGTTGCTGGCCCTATCTTGGGAGCCTGATTAGGATTATTCAGTCTTCCTTTTTTTCGCACAGGTCCATGTGAGGGTGGAGGCCCTCTCAAACCAGGTGAGCTGCCCTGCTGCCGGGCAGATGTAAATTCAGGTAATTGCCTAATTTTTATTTCTGGGAACTCAGGAATACATGGCACTTTAACAGTTAAATGGGACATGGAATACCAGTAATCCTATTTAGGGTTAAAAGGATTGAGGTAGGCAGTGGATGCAGGCACTGGGGACTAAACTTTACTGTGGCTCAGTTTTTATTCCGGGTATATGTGTGTACTTTTTTGTAGACATACAAGCAAACAGATGTTTTACATTAGGAGATCATGACATATCGGATAGTTCTCCGGTGCAAGAGGTCTGTCACCGGCTTTTCAGTAATGGCGGCCGGGTTGCAGTTTGGGTATGTCCATGATTAGGAAGGTGGGCTTTTCTGAGGCAGCAAGTTAGTTTGCGCGCCTTCCGGTTTCTTTTCTTTGGAAGTTCCGGATCGGAGTACCTTTGCAGCGGCCGAGATCGCCTGTGTGTCTGTGATTACACTGGGAAGTCCGGATTGTGTATAAATCCTTAATCTGGTTGCCGGCAGGAAAGGTAGGCACCTCGGCAAAGAGTGCTGAGGTGAAGAAGCTGTCTGAGGTTTTTTATTGTGCTGTTGCTGCGGCTAAAAATTAAAGATTACGTTTAAAATTTAAAGTGACAGTAACGTCTTTTTTGAGAAAAAATTTTAAAGCAGTTTTTTTCTTTAATTGGTTGGGTTTTTGGGTAAGATGGAGCAAGAGGCCCTGCAAAACGTTACATGTAACTTGTGTTTTGATTCCAATGTGGAACCACCAATCCCTTTTTGTCCCTCTTGTATTGAAAGAACATTACATTACAGGGATAGACTTTTTGATTTTGAGCCACCATTAACTAATGCGGTTGCTGTTCAGGGGTCTCCTGTTCAAGAGATGCTGCAGCTTTCTCCTCAAGTGTCCCAAACAACATCGTCCACACATGCAGTGTCCTGTGCTTCCTCTCACACTCCAGTTGGAGTTACTTTGCAAGACATTGCTACCCACATATTTTCTGCGGTAACTGATGCGCTGCCAGCTTTTCCCATGCTGCAGGGAAAGTGCAAGAGGAAAAGAAAGGAATCAGTGATTAAGGTTTCTGACAGTCGTGGCTATTCCGAATGTTCCCTCCCAGAAGTCTGAGGAGGAAGATACTTCGGTAGCATCTGAGGGTGAAATCTCAGACTCAGACAGTGTAATTCCTTCTTCTGATGCTGAAGTTGTATCCTTCAGGTTTAAGCTGGAACACCTCCGTTTATAACTTAAGGAGGTTTTGGCTACCTTGGACAACTCCGACACAACTGTCGTGGTCAATCCTAATAAGTCTAGTAAGCTAAACAAATACTTTGATGTACCTTCCGCGGTGGAGGTTTTTCCTGTACCAGACTGGGCTACAGAGATTGCTCGGGAATGGGAGAGATCTGGTATCCCTTTTTCTCCATCCCCAATTTTTAAGAAGATGTTTCCTATAGCTGACTCTATCATGGAGTCTTGGCAGATGGTCCCTAAGGTGGAAGGGGCAATTTCTACCTTGGCTAAGAGAACAACTATCCCTGTAGAGGATAGCTGTTCTTTTAAGGATCCTATGGATAAGAAGTTGGTAGGGTTACTTAAAAAGATGTGTATACAGGGTTTACAATGGAAACCTGTGGTGTATTGCTACTGTCACCAGCGCAGCAGCATTCTGGTATGATGCGTTGTCCGATTCGATTCAGACAGATACTCCCCTTGAAGAGATCCAGGATAGGATCAAGGCTCTTAAGTTGGCCAATTCCTTTATTACGGATGCTTCCTTACAAGTTATTAAGTTGGGAGCAAAGATTTCTGGCTTTGCCGTACTGGCCCGCAGAGCTTTATGGTTGAAATCCTGGTCTGCGGATGTGTCATCTGTCTAAGCTTTTGTCGATTCCCTACAAGGGTAAGACCTTGTTTGGGCTGGGCATGGCTGAAATTATTTCAGACATTACGGGAGGAAAGGGTCATTTCCTCCCTCAGGATAAGAGGAATAAGCAGAAAGGAGTCATTTTCGTTCCTTTCGAAACTTTAAAGGTAAGCCTTCCTCTGCCAAGCAGGAGCAGTCCAAGCCTTCCTGGAAGTCCAATCAGTCTTGGAACAAGGGGAAGCAATCTAAGAAGCCTGTTAATGACTTAGTGAGCATGAAGGCTCTGCCCCCGATCCGGTAGCGGATCTTGTGGGGGCAGACTTACCTTCTTCGCACAGGCCTGGATACGGGATGTTCCGGATCTCTGGGCGGTGGACATCGTGTCCCAGGGATACAAACTAGAGTTAAAGACCTTTCCTCCCAGGGGGAGGTTTCTGCTCTCAAGATTATCTGTTGACCAGATAAAGAGAGGCATTCTTAAACTGTGTCCGGGATCTTTCCGACCTGGGAGTGATAGCTCCTGTTCCAATGCAGGAACAGGGTCTGGGATTCTACTACAATCTGTTCGTGGTTCCCAAAAAAGAGGGAACTTTCAGACCGATTTTAGACCTCAAGAGTCTAAACAAGTTCCTCAGAGTACTGTCATTCAAGATGGAAACTATTCGTTCCATTCTCCCCTTGGTTCAAGAGGGTCAATTCATGACAACAGTAGATTTAAAGGATGCGTACCTGCATGTTCCCATCCACAGGGATCATCTTAAGTTTCTGAGGTTCACGTTTCTAGACAAACACTTTCAGTTTGTGGCTCTTTCATTCGGCCTTGCTACAGCTCCCAGAATTTTCTAACTGTTGGTGGTGCTCCGGTTGCGGGGCATTGCAGTGGCGCCTTATCTGGACGACATTCTTGTTCAGACGCAATCTTTTCAACAAGGAAACTCCCATACAGAGATGTTCTCTTTTCTGCGCTCTCACGGATGGAAGTTGAATTTGGGAAAGAGTTCCTTGATTCCAGCTTCAAGGGTAGTGTTCTTGGGAACCATAATAGATTCCTTATCAAATATTTCTGACAGAGATCAGAAGAACAAAGCTCTTAGACACTTGCCTTGTCCTTCAGTCCTCTCCTCGGCCGTCAGTGGCCCAATGTATGGAGGTAATTGGTCTGATGGTAGCTGCCATGGACATCATTCCGTTTGCTCGGTTCCATTTCAGGCCTCTGCAGTTATGCATGCTCAAACAATGGAACAGGGATTATGCAGATCTGTCTCAAAGATTAGAACTGGATCACGCGACAAGAGATTCTCTTTCTTGGTGGTTGTCTCAGTAACATCTCTCCCAGGGAACCTGCTTCCGCAGACCTACCTGGGTGATTGTGACCATGGATGTCAGCCTGCTGGGATGGGGAGCAGTCTGGGGCTTGCAAAAGGCTTAGGGGATATGGACTCAGGAGAAGTCGGTTCTCCCCATAAACATCCTAGAGCTGAGAGCAATCTTCAATGCTCGGCTGACATCAGTTAGCTTCAGCCCAGTTTATCAGGTTCCAGTTGTTACCAAGATTATTCAGTGGGTGGAGACCCACAACTGCTGTCCATCTGCGATCCACATTCCAGGAATGGACAACTGGGAAGCAGATTTTCTGAGCAGACAGACCTTTCACCCGGGGGAGTGGGAACTCCACCCGGAGGTGTTTTCCAGCTTGATTCTCAAATGGGGACAGCCAGAGCTGTATCTCATGGCATCTCGACAGAATGCCAAGCTCCCGAGGTACGGGTCGAGGTCAAGGGATCCTCAGGCTGTACTGATAGATGCTCTGGCGGCCCCTTGGAATTTCAGTCTAGCATACCTATTTCCTCTGTTCGCTGTCCTTCTGCGAGTCATTGCTCGAATCAAACAGGAGAAGTCAGTGATTCTCATTGCTCCGGCGTGGCCGCGCAGGATCTGGTATGCAGACCTAGTGGAGATGTCTTCTCTCCCACATTGGAGATTTCCACTGAGGAAGGACCTTCTACTTCAATGGCCTTTTCTTCATCCGTGGACTCACCGTGTCATTAGAAAGAAAACTAAATGTATGCTTACCTGATAAATTTATTTATTTTTAAAGACACAAGTCCACGGATCATATTTATACTAATGGGATATTCACCTCCTGGTCAGCAGGAGGAGGCAAAGAGCACCTCATCAGAGCTGTTAAATAGCTCCTCCCTTCCCTCCCACCCTAGTCATTCTCTTTGCCTACGTTAGTGCTAGGAAGAGGTAAAGTTAGGTGTTAGAAAAGATTCTTCAATCAAGAGTTTATTATTTTTAAAGTAGTGCAAGATTGTGCTGCTTTGTTCTAGGGTGTAGCCGTAGTCCATATCAGTCTCTTCAGTAGAGCTTTTGGTGGCTTTAGAGCAATAGGAACTGGTGGGACATAATTCTCACTGCGCCTCCTATACATTTATGCTGCCCTTATCCTGATGGCCTAAGCACACTTAACTCAGGCTTTATCATTTTCCACAGGGCTATGGGAGGGAGAGGACCTCTTAAACCTACTGGACTGTCCTGCTGTCGGACAGTATTTAAGGTAAGTGCTAACTTTGTTTATTCTGGGAAAAAGTAAACTCAGAGGAAAGTGGGCACTTTAATTTTAGCTCTGGATATCACATAGGGCTCAGACAAGGGGCTCCTTATGTTGGGACATCAATCTCTCTTAATTGGAGGGTATTGGACAAGACAGCCATAAGTACAGGCACTGGGGCTGGGAGTTGAGCTCAATTTTTGTTTTTTGGTGGTTACTTTCCCTAAGGGCTTATGTAAAGCATTTAAGCCGATCGGGTAATGACTGTAACGCCCACGATGGGTGGGGCTATCGTTTAGCGCGCTTCCTAAGTTAACTGCGCAGTATTCAGCCCTTCTCTCTTTGCATGGACGTTTGCACATTGTGGCACTAAAACCGCATGGTTTCCTAATTCATTAAGCAAGCTCTAAAATAGTTGAGACCAGGGAGTGAGTCCATTTGGCAGGTAGGCCCCTCAGCAGAGTTGCTGAGGTGTAAGGGTGTCTGAATTTTGCTTTGTTCAGCTGATGGGATATGTTTTTTTTTTCCTATTGCAGTAAAAAGTTAGCTTTTAAAATTTAATGACACAGTAACGTTTTTCTGTAATCAATTTTTTTGGAGCTATAGAGTAATTTAATTGTCTTATGACCTTTTTTTGAGCACTTATTTCTCATGTAGTTAAAAAGTTATCTTTTAAATTTTAAAGAGACAGTAACGTTTTATTGTTATAAAAAAAAGTTTTTTTGTTTTTTTTTGTGCTTCAGTATGGACATAGGAGCCGTGCAAAATGTTACTTGCTCCATGTGTCTGGAGGCCAATGTGGAACCACCAATTCCTTTTTGTCCCTCATGTATTGAGAGGGCTTTAAGTTATAGAGAGAAGATTTTTCATGAACAAAATCTTTCAAAAGCGGATGCTTCTTAGGAGTCTAATGACGAGATTCAGAATATGCCGCAGCTTTCTCCCCAAGCGTCCCATTCTTTAACGCCCGCACAAGCAGTGCCCTGTAATTCTGCTCTAGAGCCTGCTGGAGTTACCTTAAAAGACATAGCGGCGCTTATGTCTTCCACAATTTCTCTTGTAAGGTGTATCCAGTCCACGGATCATCCATT
Organism: Bombina bombina; assembly: GCF_027579735.1. Taxonomy (NCBI): domain Eukaryota; kingdom Metazoa; phylum Chordata; class Amphibia; order Anura; family Bombinatoridae; genus Bombina; species Bombina bombina. The sequence goes on from NC_069501.1 coordinate 628,218,719, forward strand.
ACTTGTGGGATATTCTCATTCCCAACAGGAAGTTGCAAGAGGACACCCACAGCAGAGCTGTAATATAGCTCCTCCCCTAACTGTCATATCATTCTCTTGCAACTCTCAACAAGCAAGGACGTTGTAGGAGAGAGTGGTTAAATATAGCTAGTTTATTTTCTTCAATCAAAAGTTTATTTTTAAATAGTACCGGAGTTGTGCTATTTTATCTCAGGCAGTAAATAGAAGAAGAATCTGCCTGAGTTTTCTATGATCTTAGCAGGTTGTAACTAAGATCCATTGCTGTTCTCACATATGTCTGAGCGGATTACACAGATGAGGTAACTTCAGCAGGAGAATGGCGTGCAGTTTATTCTGCTATCTGGTATGTGCAGTTATAATTTTTTCTAGAGATGGAAAACACTCGAAAATGCTGCTGATACCGGATTAATGTAAGTTAAGCCTGAATACAGTGATTTAATAACGACTGGTATCATGCTTACTCCCAGGGATAATACCCTTATGATATTGCAATATAAAACGTTTGCTGGCATGTTTAATCGTTTTTATATATGCTTTGGTGATAAAACTTTATTGGGGCCTAGTTTTTTCCACATGGCTGGCTTAAATTTTGACTAGAAACAATTTCCACTGTTGTAGTATAAAAGTTACAGTTGGTGCAGTTAAAATTACAAACTGACATCCAGCTTCCCTCAAAGGCCCTCTGAATGCTATAGGACATCTCTAAAGGGCCCAAAGGCTTTCCAAAGTCGTTAATTGGGGAAGGTAGGGCCACAGCTTGCTGTGGCAGTTGGTTGTGACTGTTAAAAAACGTCTTTCGTTTTTTTGATCCGTTTTTTGAACTAAGGGGTTAATCATCCATTTGCAAGTGGGTGCAATGCTCTGTTAGCCTATTATACACACTGTAAAAATTTTGTTTGATTTACTGCATTTTTTCACTGTTTTTCAAATTCTGACAAAATTTGTTTCTCTTAAAGACACAGTACCGTTTTTTATATTTGCTTGTTAACTTGATTTAAAGTGTTTTCCAAGCTTGCTAGTCTCATTGCTATTCTGTATAAACATGTCTGACATAGAAGAAACTCCTTGTTTATTATGTTTAAAAGCCATGGTGGAACCCCCTCTTAGAATGTGTACCAAATGTACTGATTTCATTTTATGCAATAAAGATCATTTTCTGTCTTTAAAAAATGTATCACCAGAGGAATCTGACGAGGGGGAAGTTATGCCGACTAACTTTCCCCACGTGTCAGACCCTTTGACTCCCGCTTAAGGGACTCACGCTCAAATGGCGCTTAGTACATCTAGGGCACCCATAGCGTTTACTTTACAAGACATGGCGGCAGTCATGGATAATACACTGTCAGCGGTATTAGCCAGACTACCTGAACTTAGAGGTAAGCGAGATAGCTCTGGGGTGAGACAAAATGCAGAGCATACTGACGCTTTAAGAACCATGTCTGATACTGCCTCACAATATGCAGAAGCTGAGGAAAGAGAGCTTCAGTCAGTGGGTGATGTTAATGACTCAGGAAAGATACCTGATTCTAATATTTCTACATTTAAATTTAAGCTTGAACACCTCCGCGTGTTGCTTAGGGAGGTTTTAGCTGCTCTGAATGACTGTGATACCATTGCAGTGCCAGAGAAATTGTGTAGACTGGATAAATACTTTGCAGTGCCGGTGTGTACTGATGTTTTTCCAAATACCTAAAAGGTTTACAGAAATTATTAATAAAGAATGGGATAGACCAGGTGTGCCGTTCTCTTCCCCTCCTATTTTTAGAAAAATGTTTCCAATAGACGCCACCACATGGGACTTATGGCAGACAGTCCCTAAGGTGGAGGGAGCAGTTTCTACTCTAGTAAAGCGTACTACTATCCCTGTCGAGGACAGTTGTGCTTTTTTTTTTTAGATCCAATGGATAAAAAATTAGAGGTTACCTTAAGAAAATATTTATTCAACAAGGTTTTATCCTACAGCCCCTTGCATGCATTGCCCCTGTCACTGCTGCTGCGGCGTACTGGTTTGAGTCTCTGGAAGAGGCTTTACAGGTAGCGACTCCATTGGATGACATACTTGGCAAACTTAGAGCACTTAAGCTAGCCAATTCTTTTATTCTGATGCCATTGTTCATTTGACTAAACTAACGGCTAAGAATTCTGGTTTTGCTATACAGGCGCGCAGAGCGCTATGGCTTAGATCATGGTCAGCTGACGTGACTTCAAAATCTAAGCTACTTAACATTCCCTTCAAGGGGCAGACCCTATTCGGGCCTGGTTGAAGGAGATTATTGCTGATATCACTGGAGGAAAAGGTCATGCCCTTCCTCAGGACAGGTCCAAATCTAGGGCCAAACAGTCTAATTTTCGTGCCTTTCAAAACTTCAAGGCAGGTGCGGCATCAACTTCCTCTAATAATAAACAAGAGGGAACTTTTGCTCAATCCAAGACGGTCTGGAGACCAAACCTGACATGGAAAAAAGGTAAGCAGGTAAAAAAGCCTGCTGCTGCCTCTAAGACAGCATGAAGGAACGGCCCCCTATCCGGGAACGGATCTAGTAGGGGGCAGACTTTCACTCTTTGCCCAGGCGTGGGCAAGAGATGTTCAGGATCCCTGGGCGTTGGAAATTATATCCCAGGGATATCTTCTGGACTTCAAAGCTTCCCCCCCAAAAGGGAGATTTCACCTTTCACAATTATCTGCACACCAGATAAAGAGAGAGGCATTCTTACACTGTGTACGAGTCCTCCTAGTTATGGGAATGATCCATCCAGTTCCAAAGGAGGAACAGGGACAGGGTTTTTACTCAAATCTGTTTGTGGTTCCCAAAAAAGAGGGAACCTTCAGACCAATTTTGGATCTAAAGATCTTAAACAAATTCCTCAAAGTTCCGTCGTTCAAGATGGAAACTATTCGTACCATCCTACCACTGATCCAGGAGGGTCAATATATGACTACAGTGGATCTAAAGGATGCTTATCTTCACATTCCGATACACAAAGATCATCATCGGTTTCTCAGGTTTGGCTTTTAAGACAGGCATTACCAGTTGTAGCTCTTCCCTTGGGATTAGCTACAGCCCCAAGAATCTTTACAAAGGTTCTAGGGTCACTTATGGCGGTCCTAAGGCCGCGGGGCATAGCAGTAGCCCCTTATTTAGACGACATCCTGATACAGGAGTCAAACTTCCAAATTGCCAAGTCTCATACGGACGTAGTACTGGCATTTCTGTGGTCGCATGGGTGGAAAGTGAACAAGGAAAAGAGTTCTCTATCCCCACTCACAAGCGTTTCCTTCCTAGGGACTCTGATAGATTCTGTAGAAATGAAAATTCACCTGACGGAGTCCAGGTTATCAAAGCTTCTAAATTCCTGCCGGGTTCTTCATTCCATTCCGCGCCCTTCGGTGGTTCAGTGTATGGAAGTAATCGGCTTAATGGTAGCGGCAATGGACATAGTGCCGTTTGCACGCTTACATCTCAGACCGCTGCAACTATGCATGCTCAGTCAGTGGAGCGGGGATTACACAGATTTGTCCCCTCAACTGAATCTGGACCAAGAGACCAGGGATTCTCTTCTCTGGTGGCTATCTCGGGTCCATCTGTCCAAAGGTATGACCTTTCGCAGGCCAGATTGGACAATTGTTACAACAGATGCCAGCCTTCTAGGTTGGGGTGCAGTCTGGAACTCCCTGAAGGCTCAGGGATCGTGGACTCAGGAGGAGTCTCTCCTTCCATTAAATATTCTGGAACTAAGAGCAATATTCAAGGCTCTTCAGGCTTGGCCTCAGTTAGCAACTCTGAGGTACATCAGATTTCAGTCGGACAACATCACGACTGTAGCTTACATCAACCATCAAGGGGGAACGAGAAGTTCCCTAGAGATGTTAGAAGTTTCAAAAATAATTTGCTGGGCAGAGATTCACTCTTGCCACCTATCAGCTATCCATATCCCAGGTGTAGAGCACTGGGAGGCGGATTTTCTAAGTCGTCAGACTTTTCATCCGGGAGAGTGGGAACTCCATCCGGAGGCATTTGCACAACTGATTCATCGTTGGGGCAAACCAGAACTGGATCTCATGGCGTCTCGCCAGAACGCCAAGCTTCCGTGTTACGGATCCAGGTCCAGGGATCCCAAGGCGACACTGATAGATGCTCTAGCAGCGCCCTGGTCTTTCAACCTGGCTTATGTGTTTCCACCGTTTCTTCTGCTCCCTCGACTGATTGCCAAGATCAAGCAGGAGAGAGCATCGGGGATTCTGATAGCACCTGCGTGGCCACGCAGGACCTGGTATGCAGATCTAGTGGACATGTCATCCTTTCCACCATGGTCTCTGCCTCTGAAACAGGACCTTCTACTTCAGGGTCCTTTCAACCATCCAAATCTAATTTCTCTGAGGCTGACTGCCTGGAGATTGAACGCTTGATTTTATCAAAGCGTGGCTTCTCCGAGTCAGTTATTGATACCTTAAGACAGGCACGAAAGCCTGTCACCAGGAAAATTTACCATAAGGTATGGCGTAGATATCTTTATTGGTGTGAATCCAAGGGTTACTCATGGAGTAAGGTCAGGATTGCTAGGATATTATCTTTTCTCCAAGAAGGTTTGGAGAAAGGATTGTCAGCTAGTTAAGCGTCTGGCAGATGTTCCAGACGTTCAGGCATTTTGTCAGGCTTTAGTTAGAATCAAGCCTGTGTTTAAACCTGTTGCTCCACCATGGAGCTTAAACTTGGTTCTTAAGGTTCTTCAAGGAGTTCCGTTTGAACCTCTTCATTCCATAGATATCAAGCTTTTATCTTGGAAAGTTCTTTTTTTGGTAGCTATTTCCTCGGCTCGTAGAGTCTCTGAGCTATCTGCCTTACAATGTGATTCTCCTTATCTGATTTTTCATACGGATAAGGTAGTCCTGCGTACCAAACCTGGGTTCTTACCTAAGGTGGTATCTAACAAGAATATCAATCAAGAGATTGTTGTTCCATCCTTGTGTTACACAATTTGGACGTGGTCCGTGCTTTAAAGTTTTACTTACAAGCTACTAAAGATTTTCGTCAAACATCTGCTTTGTTTGTGTTCTACTCTGGACAGAGGAGAGGTCAAAAGGCTTCGGCAACCTCTTTTTCTTTTTGACTAAGAAGCTTAATCCGCTTAGCCTATGAGACTGCTGGACAGCAGCCTCCTGAAAGGATTAAAGCTCATTCCACTAGAGCTGTGGCTTCCACTTGGGCCTTTAAAAATGAGGCTTCTTTTGATCAGATTTGCAAGGCGACGACTTGGTCTTCGCTTCATATTTTTTCAAAATTTTACAAATTTGATACTTTTGCTTCTTCGGAGGCTATATTTGGGAGAAAGGTTTTACGGGCAGTGGTTCCTTCCATTTAAGTTCCTGCCTTGTCCCTCCCTTCATCCGTGTACTTTAGCTTTGGTATTGGTATCCCACAAGTAATGGATGATCCGTGGACTGGATACACCTTACAAGAGAAAGCACAATTTATGCTTACCTGATAAATTTATTTCTCTTGTGGTGTATCCAGTCCACGGCCCGCCCTGTCATTTTAAGGCAGGTAATTTTTAAATTTAAACTAAAGTAACCACTCCACCCTATGGTTCCTCCTTTCTCGGCTTGTTTTCGGTCGAATGACTGGCTATGACAGTTAGGGGAGGAGCTATATTACAGCTCTGCTGTGGGTGTCCTCTTGCAACTTCCTGTTGGGAATGAGAATATCCCACAAGTAATGGATGATCCGTGGACTGGATACACCACAAGAGAAATACATTTATCAGGTAAGCATAAATTGTGTTTTCTGATGCGTTGTCTGCTTTTCCTATGCTACAAGGCAAACGTAAGAGGAAAGACAACCATGCTATCAGTGAGGTTTCTGATGCAATGGTGTCAATCTCGGATGTACCCTCCCAGGGAACTGAAATGGTATAGAAGTTCTATCGGAAGGCGAAATTTCAGACTCAGAGAGTTCTTTACCTTTTGATGGATTCAAAGGTTGTCTCTTTCAGGTTTAAACTAGAACACCTCCGCCTGTTACTAAGGGAGGTTTTGGTTACTTTAGACGACTGTGATTCCACAGTAGTGGTCGCTCTTGCGAAGTCGAGTAAATTGGACAGATATTTCGAAGTTCCTTCTTACTTAGAAGTTTTTCCAGTGCCTAAGCGAGCTTCGGAGATTGTTTCTAAGGAATGGGAGAGACCAGGTATTCCCTTCTCTCCCTCTCCTATTTTCAAAAAGATGTTTCCTATAGCTGACGCTGTCAGGGAAGCTTGGCAAATGGTTCCTAAGGTGGAGGGGGCTATTTCCACCTTAGCCAAGCGAACTACTATTCCCACTGAGGATAGTTGTGCTTTTAAAGATCCCATGGACAAGAAGTTGGAGGGTATACTTAAAAAGATTTATGTTCACCAGGGTCTGCTATTGCAGCCAGCTGTGTGCATTACTACTGTCACTAGTGCAGCAGCTTATTGGTTTGATGCTCTGTCTGATTCTCTCAAGACTGAGACTTCCTTAGAGGAGATCCAAGATAGGATTAAAGCTCTGAAGTTAGCTAATGCTTTTATTACGGACGCTTCTCTACAAATTACTAAATTGGCAGCCAAAAGTTCGGGGTTCTCTATCCTAGCCCGCAGAGCCTTATGGTTAAAGCCTTATGGTCTGCGGACGTGTCATCTAAGTCTAAGCTTCTAGCGATTCCTTACAAGGGGAAGACCTTGTTTGGGCCTGGCCTGACAGAAATTATCTCTGATATCACGGGAGGTAAGGTTCTTCTCCTTCCTCAGGATAAGAGAAACAAATAAAATGGACGACAGAGTAGTTTTCCTTCCTTTCGAAATTTCAAGGGAAATTCTTTCTCTTCCTCCTCTAAACCAGAACAATCTAAGCCTACTTGAAGACCCAACCAGTTTTGGAACAAGGGTAAACAATCCAAGAAGCCTGCTGTTGAATCCAAAACAGCATGAAGGGCATGCCCCCGATCCAGGACCGAATCTGGTAGGGGGCAGACTTTCCTTCTTTGTTCAGGCTTGGGTTCGGGCGTACAGGATCCCTGGGCAGTAGAAATAGTGTCTCAGGGATATAAACTGGAGTTCAAAAATTTTCCTCCCAGAGGAAGATTTCTTCTTTCAAGATTATCTTCAGACCAGATAAAAAAAAGAGGCATTCTTACAATTGTGTAAGAGACCTCTCCTCCCTGGGATTGATTGTTCCCGTTCCTGTACAGGAACAGGGGCAGGGTTTTTTATTCAAATCTGTTTGTGGCTCCCAAAAAGGAGGGAACCTTCAGACCTATCTTAGACTTCAAGAGTCTAAACAAGTTTCTCAGAGTTCCGTCATTCAAGATGGAAACTATTCGTACCATTCTTCCATTGATCCAGGAGGGTCAATTTTATGACGACGGTGGATTTAAAGGATGCATATCTACATGTTCCTATCCAGAGATCATCACAGGTTCCTGAGGTTTGCTTTTCTGGACAAACTCTTTCAGTTCGTGGCTCTTCCTTTCGGTCTGGCCACGGCGCCCAGAATTTTCACAAAAGTTCTAGGATCTCTACTGGCGGTTCTAAGACCGTCGGGCATTGCTGTGGCGCCTTATCTGGACGATATTCTAATCCAGGTGCCATCTTGTCAACAAGCAAGACAAGAGCTCATACCGACTTTGTGCTATCCTTCCTGAGAACTCACGGGTGGAAGGTATATCTGGAAAAGAGTTCCTTAATCCCAAAGACAAGGGTGACTTTCTTGGGAACTCTAATCGATTCTATATCTATGAGGATTTTTCTGACAGAAGTCAGGAAATCAAAGATTCTGGATGCCTGTCGAGCCCTTCAGTCCACTCCTCGGCCGTCAGTGGCTCAGTGCATGGAAGTAATCGGACTGATGGTGGCGGCAATGGACATCATCCAGTTTGCTCGGTTCCACCTCAGGCCTCTGCAGTTAAACATGCTCAGGCAGTGGAATAGAGATTATGCAGACTTGTCTTCTCGAATAACCCTGGAACAGGAGACGAGGGACTCACTTCGATGGTGGTTGTCTCTGGATTATCGCTTTCGCAGACTGTCCTGGGTGATTATGACAACAGATGCCAGCCTTCTAGGGTGGGGATCTGTCTGGGGTCCCCTAAAGGCTCAGAGAGTGTGGACTCAGGCGGAGTCTGTTCTTCCTATAAACATTCTGGAACTAAGCAATCTTAAATGCTCGCCTGGCCTGGCCTCAGTTGGCTTTGGCCCAGTTTATCAGATTCCAATCGGACAACATAACGTCAGTGGCTTACATCAATCATCAGGGAGGAACGAGGAGTTCCTTAGCGATGACCGAGGTAGCCAAGATAATCCAGTGGGCAGAGGCCCATTCTTGCTATCTGTCAGCAATTCACATCCCAGGGGTGGACAACTGGGAGGCTGACTTTCTGAGCAGGCAGACTTTTCATCCGGGAGAGTGGGAACTCCATCCAGAAGTATTCTCCAACCTGATTCTCAAATCTGGTCGGCCGGAGTTAGATCTCAAGGCATCTCGTCAGAATGTCAAGCTGCCGAGATACAGGTCAAGGTCCAGGGATCCCAAGGTGGAACTGATAGATGCTCTGGTGGTTCCTTGGTCCTTAAACCTTGCATACCTATTTCCCCCGTTTGCGCTTCTTCCTCGGGTCATTGCTCGAATCAAGCAGGAGAGGGCATCGGTGATCCTCATTGCAACTGCTTGGCCTAGCAGGAATTGGTATGTAGATCTGGTCGACATGTCATCTCTGCCACCTTGGAGACTTCCCTTGAGGAAGGACCTTCTAATTCAAGGGCCCTTCCTTCACCCAAATCTAGTTTCTCTGAAGCTGACTGCTTGGAGATTGAACGCTTAATCTTATCCAAGCTGGGTTTTTCTGATTTGGTCATAGAGACCATGATTCAGGTTCGTAAGCCTGTAACTAGAAAGATTTACCATAAGATATGGCGTAAATATCTCTATTGGTGTGAATCCAAGGGCTACTCGTGGAGTAGAGTTAGGATTCCCAGAATTTTGTCTTTTCTCCAAGAAGGTTTGGAGAAGGGTTTATCGACATGTTCCCTAAAGGGTCAAATCTCTGCCTTATCTATTTTGTTACACAAACGTCTGGCAGATGTCCCAGATGTACAATCATTTTGTAAGGCCTTGGTTAGGATCAGGCCTGTGTTCAAGCCAGTTACTCCTCCATGGAGTCTGAATTTAGTTCTCAAAGTTCTTCAAGGGGCTCCGTTTGAGCCTATGCATTCCTTGATATTAAGTTATCTTGGAAAGTTTTATTTCTTGTTGCTATTTCTTCAGCTTGTAGAGTGTCTGAGCTCTCGGCGTTGCAATACACTTCGCCTTACCTTATTTTCCATTCAGATAAGGTAGTTTTACGTACTAAACTAGGTTTTCTTCTTAAGGTTGTTTCAGATAGGAACATTAATCAGGAGATTGTGGTTCCTTCCTTGTGTCCTAATCCTCCTCCTCAGAAAGAACGTATTCTGCACAATTTGGACGTGGTCCGTGCTTTAAAATTTTATTTACAGGCAACTAAGGACTTTAGTCAGTCCTCTTCTCTGTTTGTAATTTTCTCTGGAAAACGTAAGGGTCAGAAAGCTACGGCTACCTTTCTTTCTTTTTGGCTGAAGAGTATCGTCCATTTTGCATATGAGACTGCTGGACAGCAGCCTCCTGAGAGAGTTACGGCTCATTCCATTAGGGCCGTTGCTTCCTCATGGGCATTCAAAAATGAAGCTTCTGTGGAACAGATTTGCAAGGCTGCAACTTGGTCCTCTCTTCACACTTTTACAAAATTCTATAAATTTGATACTTTTGCCTCGGCTGAGGCCACTTTTGGGAGAAAGGCTCTTTGAGCAGTGGTGCCTTCCGTTTAGGTTCCCTGTCTTGTCCCTCCCTTATCATCTGTGTCCTCTAGATTGGGTATTGTATCTCAAAAGTAATGAAGATGATCCGTGGACTCATTGTGTCTTTAAAAAGAAAAGAAAATGTATGCTTACATGATAAATTTGTTTCTTTTTAGACACGATGAGTCCACGGCCCGCCCTGTTCTTTTAAGACAGGTTGTTAATTATTGTAAACTTCAGACACCTCTGCACGTTGGCTTTTCCTTTCTCTTCCTAACTTCGGTCGAATGACTGGAGTGGGAGGGAAGGGAGGAGCTATTTAACAGCTCTGCTGTGGTGCTCTTTGCCTCCTCCTGCTGACCAGGAGGTGAATATCCCATAAGTAATGAAGATGATCCGTGGACTCATGTCTAAAAAGAAACAAATTTATCAGGTAAGCATAAATTTTATTTTTTCTTGACACGGCCTGCCCTGTATCTCAGACAGGTTTTTTTTGCCATATAATCCTCAGGCACCTCTGCACCTGGGGGTTGTGGGAAGGGAAGTGATACTTAACAGCTTTGCTGTGGTGCTCTTTGCCTCCCCCTGCTGGCCAGGAGTGATATTCCCAATAGTAATTACTGATGATCCGTGGTATCAGGTAAGCATAAATTTTGTTGTTTTTTATATATATATATATATATATATATATATATTCTTAAATATTTTCCAGTTCCCTTCTACTATCAAATATACCTCTTTAGTCCATCATTCTAGGGGATTTTGCAGAGGTAGGTCCAGGAACATGCATGTTTCCTTAGCACTGTATGGTAGCCATGTTTGTAACAATGCAATGCATAATGCCCAAGACGTGCACTCTCTTATGTAGCATAGGTATCTGCGTGATAGTTAATTTGGTCTGAAACCCCCATGACACAGTCTCGACTATAACCAGCTGCTGCTATTTAGTGACTGAAAATAATGAGCAGCTAATAGTAGTGGGTCAATTATAATTTGGACAGTAAAGTGGATGTGCTCCAGCAGTAGTAAGGACCAGAGATGTGGACTTGTCGCATGACTTGGACTCAAGTCACAAATTTTGATGACTTGTGACTCGACATAATCAAGGAAGACTTGTGACTTGACAGACTTTGACAGCAATGTCTCTTCTTAAGCCCCATGACTTGTCAAGTCTTATACATTCTAAAGGTCAGAGTTGTGACCTAGGATGGTCCCTGGAGAATGACAAACAAAATAATGTATTTTAAAATACCTAACTCGCTTTTGTTTTAAATTACACCCCAAGATTCTTTTTTTTTTTTTTTTTTTTTGTCAAACATTAAAATATGGTAAAATGTCATTGGAAAGTTTGTTTTTATTTTTTAAGTGAATGGAGGGTGAGGCGGTAGCTTAAAATAGTAGTAAAAAAAGGTTATATGTATTGTCACTATCTAAGGTTATTTGTTAAAGACTCAGTCTGATCCTTATGTAAACACTTTACACACATGCTGTGACTGACTGTTTAAGATTTCTCACCAGGAAATCGATCTACACGTATGGGGCCAGATTACAAGTGGAGCAATAACTATCGCTTTCGAGCAAGCGATATTAGCTCTCCACTTTGTAATACCAGCGCACCATAATTTGCGCTGGTATTACAATTAAATCGCAATGCGAATGTGAGCTTGCATTCACATTGCTAGGACGCAGCGAAGTGGGTAGGTAGCGCAGCAATGGGGCAGCATTTTTAAATATATTTATATGAATATATATATATATGTGTTAATGTGTGTATATATACACATAAATATATATGCATATAATCATATACATTTATTTTTTTTACAAAGATATGACGAGTCCACGGATTCATCCTTACTTGTGGGATATAATCCTCCTGCTAACAGGAAGTGGCAAAGAGCACCACAGCAGAACTTTTTTTTTTTTTAAATTAAAAGCAACTGCACTAGGCAGTTTTCAGGGTCTAAAGTTGGTGGGAGTGGGGTGTTGGAAAAACAAAACACAGCACTGAAAAGAACTGTGTGTTCCAGTAGACCGCAATGTAAATATGGAAATTTATGCTTACCTGATAAATTTATTTATTTTACGATATGACGAGTCCACAGATTCATCCTTACTTGTGGGATATAATCCTCCTGCTAACAGGAAGTGGCAAAGAGCACCACAGCAGAGCTGTTATATAGCTCCTCCCTTGACTCCTCCCCCCTGTCATTCTCTTTGCCTATGCTAGTAATAGGAAGGGTAAAGTGATAGTGGTGATAAAATAATAGTTTTAATTTCTCCAATCAAAAAGTTTTTTATTTTTAAATGGTACCGGTGAGTACTATTTTGCTCAGGGAGGATATGGAAGAAGATTTCTCCCTGAAATTGATGATCTTAGCAGCAGTTACTAAGGTCAGTTATGGTTCCCACAGATCTGAAGGTAATATGAAGGAAACTCTTCAGTGTGGAGGACGGTCTCATGCAATAAGCAGCATTTTGAGGTATGTGTCAGCCTAATTTTTCTGAGGAAACTTTGTATATCAGAATTGGCTGTATTAGTTTCCTTATAATGGGAACAGGGTAAGCAGTAGTCCTAAATGTAAAGGGGAGTTACTGTCCTACTGGGTGTTTTTCTTTCTTACATTATTGCATCACATTTCATAAGCAGCATATACATTGACACCGAGACCTTTTTTTCATAAGTTTGTTTATGAAGGACAACAGTAAAAGAGATTTTATTTTGTGTGTAGACGTTTGGGGACCACTTGGCTGTTTATAACCGCTTCCCATGCGGTAGTTGAATTTCTTAGTGTGACGTCCATTGTTGGCGGGGCCTATTTTCGCACCTCAGATGCGCAGTTTACTCTGAAGGAGACAGCAGACATTAGCTCCGGTTGGGCCCTATCTGTGTTTTTCACTATCCGGATTGGTGTCGATTCATTTGGCAGTTCTCTGGGGGCAGGTAGGCGCCACAGCTCTTGCATGGGTCATTATTTAGAAAATTGCATTATTTTTTTAATTAATGTTCCTGTAGAGAGTAAATTCAATCGTTGCATGTGGATGCAATAATTTTTGGCAACATTATATAGCCATACATAGGTTTTAATCGTTCATAGACGTTTTTAATCGTGTTTGGGGAAAAATTGTATGCTTTTATTTCTTAAAGGCACAGTACTCGTTTTTTTGCAAAATAGTTTTTTTCAATAAATAAAGTGTTTACCAACTGTTGTGGTTATTACTACTTTGTTTAACATGTCTGACATTGAGGAATATCATTGCTCTATGTGTTTAGAAGCCATTGTGTACCTCTTGTACTGATAGAGCCTTACACTGTAAAGAACATATTTTAGGAAATGAAAGTGTGTCTAAGGATGATTCTCAGTCTGAAGAGAATCAGGATATGCCATCCAATTCTCCCCAAGTGTCACAACCTTTAACACCCACACAAGCGACACCTAGTATCTCTAGTGCGTCTAATTCTTTTACTCTGCAAGATATGGCTGCAGTTATGTCAACTACCCTCACTGAGGTATTATCTAAACTGCCAGGTTTGCAAGGTAAACTCAGTAGGCCAGGTATTAATGTAAATACTCAACCCTCTGATGCTTTAGTAGTCATTTCCGATGTACCCTCACAATGCTCTGAATTGGGGGTCAGGGAATTATTGTCTGAGGGAGAACTTTCAGATTCAGGGAATGTGTTACCTCAGACAGATATGGACTAAGCATCCTTTAAATTGAAACTTGAACACCTTCACCTGTTGCTCAGGGAGGTCCTAGCGACTCTGGATAATTGTGAACCTATTACAATTCCTCCAGAAAAATTGTGTAAGATGGATAAATATCTAGAAGTACCTACTTACACTGATGTTTTTCCAGTTCCTAAAAGAATTTCGGAAATTGTTAAAAAGGAATGGGATAGACCAGGCATACCGTTCTCTCCCCCTCCTAATTTTAAGAAAATGTTCCCTATATCAGACACCATCAAGGACTCTTGGCAAACGGTCCCTAAGGTGGAGGGAGCAATATCTACTCTAGCTAAGCGTACAACTATACCTATTGAGGACAGTTGTCCTTTCAAAGACCCTATGGATAAAAGGTTAGAGGTTACAACCTACTGCCTGCATTGTTCCAGTAACTACTGCGGAGGCTTTCTGGTTTGATGCCCTTGAGGACTCTCTGAAAGTAGAGACGCCCTTAGAGGACATTTTGGACAGAATTAAAGCTCTCAAGCTAGCTAATTCTTTTATCACAGATGCTGCTTTTCAGATTGCTAAATTAGCGGCAAAAAATGCAGGCTTTGCCATCTTTGCGCACAGAGCGCTATAGTTAAAATCGTGGTCTGCTGATGTATCATCAAAATCTAAGCTTTTAACTATTCCTTTCAAGGGTAAGACCCTATTCGGACCTGAATTGAAAGAAATCATTTCAGATATTACTGGAGGTAAAGGCCACGCCCTACCTCAAGACAAACCCCTTAAGATGAGGGGTAAGCAAAATAATTTTCGTTCCTTTCGAAATTTCAAAGGAGTACCCTCTGCTTTCCCTTCCTCTACTAAACAGGAATGAAATTTTGCTCAATCCAAGTCTGTCTGGAGACCTAAGCAGACCTGGAATAAGGGTAAACAAGCCAAGAAGGCCACTGCTGCTACCAAGACAGCATGAAGGGGCAGCCCCCGATCTGGGACCGGATCTAGTAGGGGGCAGACTTTCTCTCTTTGCTCAAGCCTGGGCAAGAGATGTACAGGATCCCTGGGCATTAGAAATTGTGACCCAGGGGTATCAACTGGAATTTAAAAATTTTCCCCCAAGAGGAAGATTTCATCTTTCACGTTTGTATGTAGACCAGACAAAAAGAGAGGCGTTCTTACACTGTGTAAAAGACCTCCATACCATGGGAGTAATTTGTCCTGTTCCAAAACTGGAACAGGGACAGGGGTTTTACTCAAACCTTTTCGTGGTTCACAAAAAAGAGGGAACTTTCAGACCTATTTTAGATTTAAAATGTCAGTCCCATCGTTCAAGATGGAGACTATACGAACAATCTTACCAATGATCCAGGAGGGTCAATACATGACCACCGTGGACCTAAAGGATGCGTACCTTCACATTCCTATCCACAAGGATCATCATTATCAGTTTCTAAGGTTTGCTTTTCTGGACAATTATTATCAGTTTGTGGCCCTTCCTTTCGGGTTGGCCACAGCTCCCAGAATTTTCACAAAAGTGCTAGGGTCCCTTCTAGCGGTTCTCAGGCCGCGGGGCATAGTGGTGGCGCCCTATCTAGACGATATCTTTATTCAGGCATCAAATCGTCATCTGACCAAATCTCATACGGACATTGTGCTGTCCTTCCTAAGAACTCATGGTTGGAAAGTGAATATAGAAAAGAGTTCACTTGTTCCACAAACAAGAGTTCCATTCTTGGGAACTCTGATAGACTCGGTAGACATGAAAATATTTCTGACGGAAGTCAGAAAATCAAAGATTCTAAATACTTGCCGAGCTCTTCAGTCCATTCCTCGGCCATCAGTGGCTCAGTGTATGGAGGTCATTGGGGATTATGCAAATTTATCTTCTCGGATAAATCTGGATCAAGAGACCAGAGACTCTCTTCTGTGGTGGTTGTCACAGGATCACCTGTCCCAGGGGATGTATTTCCGCAGGCCATCATGGGTTATAGTGATAACGGACGCCAGCCTCTTGGGCTGGGGTGGAGTCTGGAATTCCCTGAAGGCTCAGGGAACTTGGACTCCGACGGAGTCTCAATTACCAATCAATATTCTGGAACTGAGAGCAATATTCAATGCGCTTCAGGCGTGGCCTCAGTTGGCACTGACCAAATTCATAAGATTCCAGTCGGACAATATCACTACTGTAGCATATATCAATCATCGGGGGGAACAAGGAGCTCTCTTGCGATGATAGAGGTATCAAAGATAATCCGATGGGCAGAGAATCACTCTTGCCATCTATCAGCAATCTATATCCCAGGAGTAGAGAACTGGGAAGCAAATTTTCTAAGTCGCCAGACTTTTCATCCGGGGGAGTGGGAACTCCATCCGGAGGTGTTTGCATCATTGACTCAACAATGGGGCACACCGGAATTGGATCTAATGGCATCTCGACAGAATGCCAAACTTCCACATTATGGGTCCAGGTCAAGGGATCCCCAGGCTGTACTGATAAATGCTCTAGCAGTACCTTGGTCGTTCAACCTGGCTTATGTGTTTCCACCTTTTCCTCTCCTACCTCATGTGATTGCAAGAATCAAACAGGAGAGAGCTTCAGTAATTCTAATAGCGCCTGCGTGGCCACGCAGGACTTGGTATGCGGATCTAGTGGACATGTCGTCTCTACCTCCGTGTAAACTACCATTGAGACAGGACCTTCTCATTCAAGGTCCATTCCAACATCCAAATCTAACTTCTCTGCAGCTGACTGCCTGGAGATTGAACGCTTGATTTTATCAAAGCGGGGATTCTCTGAGTCGGTCATTGATACTCTGATTCAGGCTCGCAAGCCTGTCACTAGAAAGATTTACCATAAGATATGGCATAAATATCTTTATTGGTGCGAATCCAAGGGCTACTCATGGAGTAAGATTAGGATTCCTAGGATCTTGTCCTTTCTCTAAGAAGGATTGGAGAAGGGGTTATCTGCTAGTTCTTTAAAGAGACAAATTTCTGCTTTGTCAGTTTTATTACACAAGCGTCTGGCGGATGTCCCAGACGTTCAGTCTTTTTGTCAGGCTTTAATCAGAATCAAGCCTGTGTTTAAACCTGTTGCTCCGCCATCGAGTCTGAATTTAGTTCTTAATGTTCTTCAAGGAGTTCCGTTTGAACCCATGCATTCCATAGATATTAAGCTGTTATCTTGAAAAGTTTTATTTTTGGTTGCTATCTCTTCTGCTTGAAGAGTTTCTGAGCTTTCTGCTTTACAATGTGACTTGCCTTATCTTATATTTCATTCTGATAAGGTGGTTTTACGTACTAAACCTGGATTTCTTCCTAAGGTTGTTTCAAATAAGAATATTAATCAGGAAATTGCTGTTCCTTCCTTGTGTCCTAATCCTCCTTCTAAGAAGGAACATCTATTACATAACTTGGACGTGGTTTGCGCTTTGAAGTTTTACTTACAAGCGACCAAGGATTATCGTCAAACATCTTCTCTTTTTGTTGTTTATTCTGGAAAGCGTAGGGGTCAAAAATCTACGGCTACCTCTCTCTCTTTTTGGCTGAAAAGCATCATCCGCCTGGCATACAAGACTGCTGGACAGCAGCAGCCTGAAAAAATTACGTCTCATTCCACTAGAACTGTGGCTTCCACATGGGCTTTTAAAAACAATGCTTCTGTTGAACAGATTTGTAAGGCTGTGACTTGGTCCTCCCTTCATACTTTTTCCAAATTTTCCAAATTTGATACTTTTGCTTCTTCGGAGACTGTTTTTGGGAGAAAGGTTCTTCAAGCAGTGGTGCCTTTCGTTTAGGTCTCTGTCTTGTCCCTCCCGTTCATCCGTGTCCTGTTGCTTTGGTATTGTATCTCACAAGTAAGGATGAATCCGTGGACTCGTCATATCTTTGTAAAAGAAAAGTAAATTTATGCTTACCTGATAAATTTACAATATGACGAGTCCACGGCCCGCCCTGTCATTTTAAGACAGAATTTATTTTATTTTCAAAAGTTGTCACCTCGGCACCTTTTAGTTTTTCCTTTCTCTTCCTATGCCTTCGGTCGAATGACTGGGGGAGGAGTCAAGGGAGGAGCTATATAACAGCTCTGCTGTGGTGCTCTTTGCCACTTCCTGTTAGCAGGAGGATAATATCCCACAAGTAAGGATGAATCTGTGGACTCGTCATATCGTAAAAGAAATAAATTTATCAGGTAAGCATAAATTTCCATATTTACATTGCGGTCTACTGGAACACACAGTTCTTTTCAGTGCTGTGTTTTGTTTTTCTAACACCCCACTCCCACCAACTTTAGACCCTGAAAACTGCCTAGTGCAGTTGCTTTTAATTTAAAAAAAAAAAGTTTTTTAATTAAAAATATGCAGCTTTAATATCCTCTATTTTGAGGGCATTTGGGGCACTTTTAGAAAATTAAGAAGCGGTAGCAATAACTAGCCACTTGTAAGGGCTGGTTAATTATTGAACTCCCACAATCGGGCAAATTTTCAGTTTGCAGAAGCGAAATAATTTAGCTCTCCACTTGTAATCTAGCCCAAGATCGGCTAGTCAGAGCAGTCCATGGAAAGTGAAACTGGGATAAACTAAGATTCTGTTCTCAGTCTAAAGTTTAAAGTAATATAAAATACAAAAAGTACAACAAACAAAAGTGTAACCAAATTCTCACATTATGCTGTATTTGTTGCTCTGGGCTTGTCTCTTCTTCACATAAATGCAGAGAACAGTCCTTAGAGAATTTTGTTACTCTTATTTACCAATAAATACTGTTTTTTCACTGTCCTTATGTCACAATTTCAAAATTTTAAATCTCACATGAAATTGAACTGATATGAATCACTATACATTAATTAACGCTAGGATTTACTATTGAAACAAATAAAGGGCACTTTCATTCATGAAGTATAAGATATTTCATGTAGAAAGCTCCTTTATTTGATTCAATTGATCGCTGCTCTTAGCTCCTACAGCAGCCCACGGCTAAAAAAAAAAAGAGGAAATTTATGCTTACCTGATAAATGTATTTCTTTTACAATATGACGAGTCCACGGATTTCATCCTTACTAATGGGATTACGCCTTCTATTTAGCAGGAAGTGGCAAAGAGCACCACAGCAGAGCTATATATATATATATATATATATATATATATATATATATATATATATATATATATATATATATATATATCTCTTCCCTCACACTCCAGTCATTCGACCGATGTTAGGAAGAGAAAGGAAAAGCCAAAGGTGCAGAGGTGACTGAAGTTTAACAAAAATAATTACCTTAGAAATTACAGGGTGGGCCGTGGACTTGTCATATCGTAAAAGAAATAACATTTATCAGGTAAACATAAATTTCCTTTTCTCTTGTAAGGTGTATCCAGTCCACGGATTCATCCTTAACTTGTGGGATATTCTCCTTCCCAACAGGAAGTGGCAAAGAGAGCACACAGCAGAGCTGTCCATATAGCTCCCCCTCTAGCTCCACCCCCCAGTCATTCTCTTTGCTGGCTCTAAGCAATCGGAAGGGTAAAGTGAATGTGGTGTTAGAATTTTAGTTTTTATCTTCTACAAGCAAAAGTTTGTTATTTTAAATGGTACCGGTGTGTACTATTTACTCTCTAGCAGAAAGTAGATGAAGATTTCTGCAGGGAGGAAGATGATTTTAGCATGTTGTAACTAAAATCCACTGCTGTTCCCACAAAGGACTGAGGAGTACAAGAAAACTTCAGTTGGGGGGAACGGTTTGCAGGTTAGGCTGCAATAAGGTATGTTCAGTCATTTATATCTAGACAAGACTGTGATAATGCTGGAAAAGACTGACAAGATCCCCATGAGGGAAGGGTAAGCTGTATTCAGAGACTATGTATGGAATTGCTAGCTTACATTACAGGGCTAATTTATGCTGGTTTACACTGCTTAATGACAACGGTTTTTATTAGAAAAATATCGTTTTTGAGACACTTTGAAGGTTCCTCAGGGTTTCATTCAGGGGTTGTTACCCACATGGCTATTATTAAAACACTTAGGAGTGTTTCTTTAGGCCTCACAGCACTGGAGTAAGGTGGGAGGGGCCTAATTTTGCGCCTCAGATGCACAGTTATACTGACTAGAACTTCAGGCTGTCTTCACATGGAGGGTCCTGCTACAGTTTGAGGGCCCATAAGAAGCTTTTTCCCCACAAATCTGACTCCTAAGGGAAGGTAGGGCCACAGCAGAGCTGTGGCAAGGTGCTGAAGTTATTTTTACCGGTCTTTTGCTTACTATTGATCCAGTTTGGGCATTAAGGGGTTAATCGTTTTTATTGCTAGTGGTGCAATCTTACTAATGCTTTAGGCACATACTGTGAAAAGTTTGCTGCATTTTTCACTGTTTTGGAAAATTGTGTGCTTTTTTATCTCTTAAAGGCACAGTAACGTTTTTTTGCAAAGTGTGTTTTTACTTGATTAAAGTGTTTTCTAAGCCTGTTTGTCTTACTACTAGTCTGTTAAACATGTCTGACACCAAGGAAAATCCTTGTTCAATGTGTTTAGAAGCCATGGTGGAACCCCCTCTCAGAATGTGTCCCACTTGTACGGATATGTCTATACATTTTAAAGATCATATTGTTGCACTTAAAAATGTGGCCCAAAATGATTCTCAGACAGAAGGTAATGAGGTTAGCCCGTTAACCTCTCCCCACGTGTCACAACCAGTTACGCCCGCTCAAGCGACGCCTAGCACCTCTAGCGCGTCTCTTTTACCTTACAAGACTTTGCGGCAGTTCTGGATAATACCCTCTCAGTGTTTTTATCTAAACTGCCCGTGTTACCTGCAAAGCGTGATAGCTCTGTTTTAAGAACAGATTATGAGCATTCTGACGCTTTAGTAGCCATATCCGATATACACTCACAACGCTCTGAAATGGGGGCAAGGGATGTACTGTCGGAGGGAGAAATTTCCAATTCGGTTAAGGTTGCTCCTCAGACAGATTCAGATACGTTGGCTTTTAAATTTAAACTAGAACACCTCCGCTTATTGCTCAGGGAGGTATTAGTTACTCTGGACGACTGCGACCCTATGGTGGTTCCAGAGAAATTGTGTAAAATGGACAAGTACCTAGAAGTTCCTGTTTACACTGATGTGTTCTCGGTCCCTAAGAGGATTGCGGATATCGTTACTAGGGAGTGGGATAAACCAGGTATTCCCTTCGTTCCCCCTCCGGTTTTGAAGAAAATGTTCCCCATATCTAACCCCATACGGGACTCGTGGCAGACGGTCCCTAAGGTGGAGGGGGCTGTTTCTTCACTTGCTAAACGCACAACTATACCAATCGCAGACAGTTGTGCTTTTAAAGACCCTATGGATAAAAAATTAGAGGGTTTACTTAAGAAAATTTTTGTTCAACAAGGTTTTCTTCTCCAACCTATTGCGTGCATTGTGCCTGTAACCACTGCAGCTGCTTTCTGGTTCGAGGCGCTGGAAGATGCGCTCATGACGGAGACCTCATATGATGACATTATGGACAGAATTAAGGCTCTTAAGCTGGCTAATTCTTTTATCACAGATGCCAGCTTTCCAACTAGCTAAGTTAGCAGCAAAAAATTCAGGTTTCGACATTTTAGCGCGCAAGGCGCTATGGCTGAAGTCCTGGTCGGCCGATGTGTCGTCAAAATCCAAACTATTGAACATCCCTTTCAAAGGAAAGACCCTCTTCGGGCCTGAATTGAAAGAGATTATTTCAGAAATCACTGGGGGAAAAGTCCATGCTCTCCCCCAGGACAAGTCCTTCAAGACAAAGAATAAACAAAATAATTTTCGTTCCTTTCGGAATTTCAGGAGCGGTCTCGCTTCATCCTCCCCTGCTGCAAAGCAAGAGGGTAACACTTCACAACCCAGGGCAGCCTGGAAACCTTACCAGGGCTGGAATAAGGGTAAACAGGCCAAGAAGCCTGCAGCTGCCTCCAAGACAGCATGATGGGGTAGCCCCAGATCTGGGACCGGATCTAGTAGGGGGCAGACTCTCTTCGCTCAGGCCTGGGCAAGAGATGTACACGATCCCTGGGCCTTAGAGATTGTATCCCAGGGATATCTTCTAGAATTCAAGGACTCCCCTCCAAGGGGAAGGTTCCACATTTCTCGTTTGTCTACGGACCAGACAAAGAAAGAGGCGTTCTTACGCTGTGTAGAAGACCTACATACAATGGGAGTGATCCACCCACTTCCAATTGCGGAACAAGGGCTGGGTTTTTACTCAAACCTGTTTGTGGTTCCCAAGAAAGAAGGAACTTTCAGACCAATCCTGGATCTCAAAATTCTAAACAAATTCCTCAGAGTCCCATCATTCAAGATGGAGACCATTCGGACAATCTTACTAATGATCCAGGAGGGTCAATATATGACCACCGTGGATTTAAAGGATGCGTATCTGCACATTCCTATCCACAAAGATCACCAGTTTCTCAGGTTTGCCTTTCTGGACAAGCATTATCAGTTTGTGGCTCTTCCTTTCGGGTTGGCCACTGCTCCCAGAATTTTCACAAAGGTGCTAGGGTCCCTCCTGGCGGTACTAAGACCGCAGGGCATAGCAGTGGCGCCTTATCTAGACGACATCTTAATTCAGGCGTCGACTTTCCAAAGAGCCAAGTCTCATACGGAAATTGTAGTGGCCTTTCTGAGGTCTCACGGGTGGAAGGTGATCAAAAAGAGTTCTCTCTCTCTCCCCCCTCACAAGAGTTCCCTTCCTAGGAACCCTAATAGACTCGGTAGAAATGAAAATATTTCTGACGGAGGTCAGAAAGTTAAAACTTTTAACTACTTGCCGAGCTCTTCATTCCATTCATCGGCCATCTGTAGCTCAGTGCATGGAGACAATGGTAGCGGCAATGGACATAGTCGCTTTTGCACGGATACACCTCAGACCACTGCAACTATGCATGCTCAAACAGTGGAATGGGGATTATGCAGATTTGTCTCCTCAAATACAGTTGGACCAGGGGACCAGAGATTCTCTTCTCTGGTGGTTGTCTCAGGATCACCTGTCTCAGGGAATGTGTTTCCGCAGACCAGAGTGGATCATCGTAACGACCGACGCCAGTCTGTTAGGCTGGGGTGCAGTCTGGGACTCCCTGAAAGCTCAGGGCTTATGGTCTCGGGAAAAAGCTCTTCTCCCGATAACCATTCTGGAACTTAGGGCGATATTCAACACGCTTCAGGCATGGCCTCAGCTGGCTGTGGCCAAATTCATCAGGTTTCAGTCGGACAACATCACGACTGTAGCTTACGTCAATCATCAAGGCGGGACAAGGCGTTCCCTAGCAATGATGGAAGTAACCAAAATAATCAGATGGGCCGAGGATTACTCTTGCCATCTCTCAGCAATTCACGTCCCAGGAGTAGACAACTGGGAGGCGGATTTTCTACGTCGTCAGACTTTTCACCCGGGGGAGTGGGAACTCCACCCGGAGGTTTTTGTCCAGCTGACTCAGCTATGGGGCACTCCAGAATTGGATCTGATGGCGTCCCGTCAGAACACCAAACTTCCTCTTTACGGGTCCAGGTCCCGGGATCCCCAGGCAGTGCTGATAGATGCTCTAGCAGCGCCTTGGTCCTTCAATCTGGCCTATGTTTTTCCACCGTTTCCTCTCCTCCCTCGTCTGGTTGCCAGAATCAAGCAGGAGAGGGCTTTGGTGATTCTAATAGCGCCTGCGTGGCCACGCAGGACTTGGTATGCAGATCTAGTGGACATGTCATCTGTGCCACCATGGACACTGCCAATGAGGCAGGACCTTCTAATACAGGGTCCTTTCAAACATCCAAATCTAATTTCTCTGCGTCTGACTGCTTGGAGATTGAACGCCTAATTCTATCAAAGCGTGGTTTCTCTGAGTCGGTTATTGATACCCTGATTCAGGCTAGAAAGCCTGTCACCAGGAAGATCTACCATAAGATTTGGCGAAAATATCTTTTTTGGTGCGAATCCAAGGGTTACTCATGGAGTAAGGTTAGGATTCCCAGGATTTTGTCCTTTCTCCAAGAAGGATTGGAGAAAGGATTATCAGCTAGTTCCTTAAAAGGACAGATATCTGTTTGTCTATTCTTTTACACAAGCGTCTGGCAGAGGTACCAGACGTTCAAGCGTTTAGTCAGGCTTTAGTCAGAATCAAGCCTGTTTATAGACCTGTGGCTCCGCCATGGAGTCTGAATTTAGTTCTTTCAGTTCTGCAAGGGGTTCCGTTTGAACCGTTACATTCCATAGATATTAAGCTTTTATCTTGGAAAGTTTTGTTTTTGGTAGCTATCTCTTCTGCTCGAAGAGTTTCAGAGTTATCTGCTTTACAGTGTGATTCACTTTACCTGGTGTTCCATGCAGATAAGGTAGTTTTGTGTACCAAACCCGGTTTTCTTCCAATAAGAATATTAACCAGGAAATTGTTGTTCCTTCTCTGTGTCCTAATCCTTCGTCGAAGAAGGAACGTCTGTTACACAATCTTGATGTGGTTCGTGCTTTAAAGTTCTATTTACAAGCAACTAAGGATTTCAGACAAACAACTTCTTTGTTTGTTATCTATTCTGGTAAGAGGAGAGGTCAGAAGGCGACTGCTACCTCTTTCCTTTTGGCTGAAAAGCATCATCCGTTTGGCCTATGAGAATGCTGGCCAGCAGCCTCCTGAAACAATTACTGCTCATTCTACCAGAGCAGTGGCTTCCACATGGGCTTTTAAAAATGAGGCTTCTGTTGAACAGATTTGTAAGGCAGCGACTTGGTCTTCGCTGCATACTTTTTCCAAATTTTACAAATTCGATACTTTTGCTTCTTTGGAGGCCAATTTTGGGAGAAAGGTTTTACAAGCAGTGGTGCCTTACGTATAAGGTACCTGTCTTGTTCCCTCCCTTCATCCGTGTCCTAAAGCTTTGGTATTGGTATCCCACAAGTAAAGGATGAATCCGTGGACTGGATACACCTTACAAGAGAAAACAGAATTTATGCTTACCTGATAAATTACTTTCTCTTGTGGTGTATCCAGTCCACGGCCCGCCCTGTCATTTTAAGACAGGTGTTTTTTTATTTTTAAACTACAGTCACCACTGCACCTTATAGTTTCTCCTTTTTCTTCCTAACCTTCGGTCGAATGACTGGGGGGTGGAGCTAGAGGGGGAGCTATATGGACAGCTCTGCTGTGTGCTCTCTTTGCCACTTCCTGTTGGGAAGGAGAATATCCCTCAAGTAAAGGATGAATCCGTGGACTGGATACACCACAAGAGAAAGTAATTTATCAGGTAAGCATAAATTCTGTTTTCTTTTACAAGATATGACGAGTCCACGGATTTCATCCTTACTTATGGGATACAATACCAAAGCTATAGGACACGGATGAAAGGGAGGGACAAGACAGGAACCTAAACGGAAGGCCCAACTGCTTGAAGAACCTTTCTCCCAAAACCAGCCTCAGAAGAAGCAAAAGTATCAAATTTGTAAAAAGTGTGAAGAGACGACCAAGTTGCAGCCTTGCAAATCTGTTTAACAGAAGCATTGTTTTTAAATGCCCATGAGGAAGCCACAGCCCTAGTAGAATGAGCCGTAATTCTTTCAGGAGGTTGCTGTCCAGCAGTCTCATATGCCGGACGGATGATACTCTTCAGCCAAAAAGAAAGAGAGGTAGCCGTAGCTTTCTGGCCCCTACGCTTTCCAGAAAAAACAATTAATAATGAAGATGATTGACGGAGTTCCCTAGTCGCCTGCAAGTAAAACTTCACGGCACGGACCACGTCCAAATTATGTAACAAACGCTCCTTCTTAGAAGAAGGGTTAGGACACAAGGAAGGAACAACAATTTCCTGATTAATATTTTTGTTAGAAACAACCTTAAGGTGGTTTTTACGTACCAAACCTGGTTTCCTTCCTATCAGAATGGAAAATAAGATAAGGCGAATCACATTGTAACGCAGAAAGCTTGGAAACTCTACAAGCAGAAGAAATAGCAACCAAAAATAAAACCTTCCAAGATGACAACTTAATATCTATGGAATGCATGGGTTCAAACGGAACCCCTTGAAGAACATTAAGAACTAAATTCAAACTCCAGGGTGGAGCAATTGGTCTAAACACAGGCTTGATTCTGGTCAAAGCCTGACAAAAAGACTGAACGTCTGGAACATCTGCCAAACGCTTGTGTAGTAAAATCGACAAAGCAGAAATTTGTCCCTTTAAGGAACTTGCCGATAACCCCTTCTTGGAGAAAAGATAAAATCCTGGGAATCCTAACTCTACTCCATGAGTAGCCCTTGGATTCGCACCAACAAAGATATTTACACCATATCTTATGGTAGATCTTTCTAGTGACAGGCTTACGTGCCTGAATCAAAGTATCAATGACCGAGTCAGAGAACCCCTGCTTAGATAAAATCAAGCGTTCAATCTCCAAGCAGTCAGCTGCAGAGAAACTAGATTCGGATGTTGGAAGGGTCCCTGACTGAGAAGGTCCTGCCTCAAAGGAAGCGTCCACGGCGGCAGAGAAGACATATCCACCAGATCGGCATACCAAGTCCTGCGATGCCACGCAGGCGCGATTAGAATTACCGAAGCCCTCTCCTGTTTGATCCGTGCAATCACCCGGGGAAGGAGAACAAACGGTGGAAACACATAAGCTAGGTTGAACGACCAAGGCATTTATCAGTTCGGCCTGAGGATCCCTTTACCTGGATCCGTATCTTGGGAGCTTGGCATTCTGACAAGACACCATCAGATCCAATTCCAGTCTGCCCCATCTGAAAATCAGAGTGGCAAAGACCCCCGGATGAAACGTCTGTCTGCTTAAAAAGTCTGCTTTCCAGTTGTCCACTCCTGGGATGTAAATTGCTGACAGATATCAAATTATCTTGGATACTTCTGTCATCGCTAAGGAACTCCTTGTTCCTCCCTGATGATTGATGTAAGCCACAGTCGTGATGTTGTCCGACTGAAAGCGGATGAATTTGGCCGAAGCCAACTGAGGCCACGCCCGAAGTGCATTGAATACTGCTCTCAATTCCAGAATATTGATTGGAAGTAGAGACTCCGACTGAGTCCACACACCCTGAGCCTTCAGGGAATTCCAGACTGCACCCCAACCTAGTAGACTGGCGTCCGTTGTCACTATCACCCATGAGGGTTTGCGGAAGCATGTCCCTTGGCACAGATGATCCGGCGACAACCACCAAAGAAGAGTCTCTTGTCTCCTGATCCAGATCTATCTGAGGAGACAAATTTGCATAATCTCCATTCCACTGCCTGAGCATGCTCAGTTGTAGTGGTCTGAGATGAAAACGAGCAAACGGAATGATGTCCATTGCCGCCGCCATCAATCCAATTACCTCCATGCACTGAGCCACTGAAGGGCTCGGCATGTATTCAGAATCTTTAACTTTCTGACCTCTGTCAAGAAAATCTTCATGGATATGGAATCTATTAGAGTTCCCAAGAAGGAAACCCTTGTCTGTGGAATTAATGAACTCTTTTCTAGATTCACCTTCCACCCGTGAGTCCTCAGAAAGGACAGAACCATGTCTGTATGAGACTTTGTCAGATGGTAAGACGACGCCTGGATCAGAATATCGTCCAGATAAGGCGCCACTGCAATGCCCCGCGGCCTGAGAACCGCCAGAAGTGACCCTAGAACCTTTGTGAAGATCCTGGGTGCTGTGGCCAACCCCGAAGGGAAGAGCCACAAACTGAAAATGCTTGTCCAGAAAGGCAAACCTTAGGAACTGATGATGATCTTTGTGGATAGGAATATGAAGATATGCATCCTTCAAGTCCACGGTAGTCATAGATTGACCCTCCTGGATCACTGGCAGAATTGATTGAATAGTCTCCGTCTTGAAGGACGGGACTCTGAGAAACTTGTTTAGACTCTTTAGATCTAAAATAGGTCGAAACATGCCCTCTTTTTTGGGGACCACGAAAAGATTTGAGTAAAATCCCTGCCCCTGTTCCAGTTTTGGAACGGGACGAATTACTCCCATAGTAGAGGTCTTTTACACAGCGTAAGAACGCCTCTTTATCTGGTCTACAGACAATAGTGAAAGAAGAAACCTCCCCCTTGGGAGAGAATTTTTGAATTCCTGTTGATACCCTTGGGACACGATTTCCAGTGTCCAGGGGTCCTGAACATCTCTTACCCAAGCCTGGGCAAAGAGAGAAAGTCTGCCACCTACTAGATCTTGTCCCGGATCGGGGGCCGCCCCTTCATGCTGTCTTGGTAGCAGCAGCGGGCTTCTTGGGTTGTTTACCCTTGTTCCAAGCCTGCTTGGGTCTCCAGGCGGACTTGGCCTGAGCAAAATTCCCTTCCTGTTTAGTGGAAGAAGAGGGGACTCCTTTAAAGTTCCGAAAAGGAACGAAAATTATTTTGTTTACCCCTCAGTTTAGCAGTTCTATCCTGAGGTAGGAGATGACCCTTACCCCCCGTTATGTCAGAAATTATTTCTTTCAAGTCAGGCCCGAATAGGGTTTTTCCTTTGAAAGGAATAGCCAAAAGCTTTGACTTAGATGACACATCAGCAGACCAAGATTTTAACCATAACGCTCTAAAATGGCAAATCCAGCATTCTTAGCCGCCAATTTGGCAATCTGAAAGGCAGTATCAGTAATAAAAGAATTAGCCAGCTTAAGAGCCTTAATTCTATCCAAAATATCCTCTAAAGGAGTCTGTCTTAAGAGACTCTTCTAAGGCATCAAACCAGAAGGCCGCCGCAGTGGTAACTGGTACAATAGGAATAGTTGTACGCTTAGCCAGGGTAGATATAGCTCCCTCCACCTTAGGGACTGTTTGCCAAGAGTCCTGAACAGTGTCAGATATGGGATACAATTTCTTAATAATTTCCGAGATTCTCTTAGGAACCGGAAAAACATCAGAGTAAGCAGGCACCTCTAAGTATTTGTCCATCTTACACAATTTCTCTGGTGGTACCACGATAGTCACAGTCATCCAGAGTCGCTAAAACCTCCCGAAGTAACAGGCGGAGGTGCTCAAGCTTAAATCTAAAGGACATGACGTCCGAGTTCGTCTGAGGTAACACACTTCCCGAATCGGAAGTTCCATGACCCCCAATTCAGATTCCTGTGAGGCTACATCGGAAATAGCCAACAAAGCATCAGAGGTCTCGGTATTCAAATTGACTTCTGCCCTTCTGCGTTTGCCCTGTAACACTGGCAACTTAGATAAAACCTCTGTAAGGGTAGATGACATAACTGCAGCCATATCCTGCAGAGTAAATGAAGTATACGCAGTTTAAGAACCCGGCGTCGCTTGGGGAGAAATTGGCGGCATACCCTGATTCTCCTCAGACTGAGAATCATCCTTAGACACACTTTGCTTAAATAAAATCTGCTCTTTACATTGTAAGGCCCTTTCAGTACATGAGGGACAAAAAGTAAGAGGGGGTTCCACAATGTCATCTAAACACATAGAACAAGTAGTTTCCTCAAGTTCAGACATGTTAAACAGACTAGCAATAATAGTCGTTCTTTATTTGAAATATTGAGTTTTGAAGTCAAATTACATAGACAAAATTTTTGAACCGAAAATTGTACTGTGCCTTTAAATAAAAGTGCAACAATTTTTCTGCCATCTCAGAAACGATTACAGCAATAAAAACTGTCCTTAAGTGCCCAAAATAGCTTAACAATATTGCACCACTTTGCTTAGATATGTTATAACTGGTAAATTCAATATTTGTTATATAACAACTTTTTATTAATTCAGGCCCCTGAACCTCTCCACAGCTCCGCTGCGGCGCCTACCTACCCCCAGAACACACTGTTTCTGCTTGAGTAGCTCTTTAAGTCTCTTCGTTTTGACAAAACAACTTAGGCCCCACCGGAGCCCAGGACCTTGCTGTCTATCCGATCCGGATGATGCTGAGTGTGCGAAAATCGGCCCCGCCCACCATGGGCGTAACTCTAGCCTTACTGAGACCCGCATGGGCAGTAAAGAAAAACAAACATGTTAGTTCCCAAATAAAGTGTTAAAAGCCATGTGCCCCTCTTACATACACCTCAATTACAAAGTGTAATTTCATTAAAAAAAAAATGCACTCCCTCAGGCCAGTTATAATGAAATGACAGCCCTTAGCCAGCAAACCGCATCTCCCAGCGTCTAGCCCACATTGAATATACCTTAAAGATATCCTTAGACATATTTAGCAATCAATATAAAGGGAATCCCAGGTACACCATTTCCATACATATAGTGCATACTGATTACCCCTCCCCAGATAGGGAATAATGTCAGCCTGTTCTGATGCATCAAGTCTTCCCAGAAACAAATGACTGAACATACCTCAATGCTGCTTGTAGCATGACACGGTTCTCCACACTGAATATATTTCTTTTACACTAAAACGCTATGATTTACTTTCACTTTAAGCCTGAGGACTTGACCTTGACTTGCCTTTGTTGACTCAAGACTTCACTTGGGATTTAAATACAAAGACTCGAGACTTAATTGTGACTTGCAAACCAATGACTTGGTCCCACCTCTGGTAAGGACTAATTTGGTGTAACACATTGGATGATATCTATTTCTAATGGTTTTCTGACTGAGTTTGTTTATTCTGAGGTTATAAGTGAAGAGACTCGCTCATACTGCAGTAATCCAGGGAGTTAAGTCTAATTAATCACTCTTACTCAAGCAATAACTGGTGAGCAAATCTCATGTAAGATGAGTACAGCCACCTTACAATTTTCCATTCATGCAATTGGATCTATTACCTTTTATACAAGTTTACTGTCAAGAGTATCTGAATATTTTACTTTCCAGTAACTTGGTTATATTGAGGACATAAGCATTAACCATTTATAACTATTGAAATAATCATAATATTCACTTTTCTCAAGGGTGTGAACGAGAGTTACAAGCGTAACCTTCAGGCTCTGCAGAAGTTTGTGATGGTAAAATTTCTCAATGACACCATGGTTGAACCTGTTGATTCAGAGGTTAGTAGAAACCTTTGTCTGTTCCCCCTCCCCATTCTGTTTCATATGATTTATCCTTACTAACTTCTAATTTCTCTAGTGGTTTGGATTCTACAAACCTGGGCAAAGCAAAGAGACCACGACATTACAGGAGAGCGTCCTGTACACAGAAGTGAGTATACACATTTAGTTTAAATCTAGAAGCCAGGAAGTGGTTTGTTACAGCAGTGTCAGTTTTGTCTTGTGTGATCTTTTCTTTTACAAATGGGGAAACAGATTAAGGAAGTGGTTCCGGTTACTGTTAGCCATTTAACATTAAAGAAGCAAAAATATCGCTGCTCTATCTTAAACTCCAATCTGTTTTTAGCTACTGTGGAATTCATTAGAAAATAGTTTAGAATCCACTTATTACAGGACATAATAAAAAGTAAAGTATTTACAGATTAAACCACAGACTGTAATAGTTTTAATCTCCCCATGCTGTAACTAGCTCTCTTCTATGCAGGATCGTTTGGGGCTGAGAGAGATGGACAAGGCTGGAAAGTTGATCTTTCTGACTACAGATGGTGATCATCTTCAGTTTACAGAACAGTGGTTTAATGACAAGATTCTGCCATTCCTGCACTGAACATGCTTCTCCTCAAACTAACTGTATGAATACTCAGGAAAGAACTGAATTGTGTGATAGGTGCTGTAATGGGGGGGAAACAGCTGGAATCGGACAAGGCATTCATGAGGGTTATAAAAAAAAAAAACTAAGATTTACAGACTAGTAACAAAATAGTAAAGTATATTATGAACTTAATCATGATTCTAGTTCTGCATTGTTGTGATCTATTATGGCTATCTTGGCAACTGCACTTTCTATAAAAACTAATTCTCCACTTCCTGTATTTCACAGTGATAAACCATTGAGATTGTTGTAAGATTAATACATGAATTTATGCAGTTGGGTCACTACTGCATGAAGCTTGTACACAATAACCTCCTTTGCTGAATATTTAGTTCTACAAAATATATATATATATATATATATATATATATATATATATATATATATATATATATATATATATATATATATATATATATATATATATATATATATATATATATATATATATATATATATATATATATATATATATATATATATATATATATATATATATATATATATATATATATATATATATATATATATATATATATATATATATATATATATATATATATATATATATATATATATATATATATATCTCACCAAGTAGCTACCCAGAAAATATTTTGGCTTTATAATCTACTGCTAGTATGTTTCTATAAAAGTAATGGGCCTCCATGTTGAAACCGAGGTTTCCCCTTAGCCATTTCTTCTGTTGAGGACAATGGACAGACAAACTGTAAATTACAGGAGCGTGCAAACAAGGTTTCCACAGTGTTTCATTGTTCCAACATGGTGGCAACTACTACTTTATAGAAACTCAGTGGACTTGAAACATTTTTTTAAAGTTGTTACTGGAAAAAGGCCCAAAATAATGAAAGTATACTGCAAAGTTTACTACACACCAGTAAACATTTTATATTACCATTTCAAAGTGTTTTATTGTGGCTTAGCAGAAGTGGGATTGCGAGTCATTGGGCTAGATAGCAAAAGTCAGGGAATTGAAAACTTGTTGGAATTGCACAATAATTATATTAAAGTAAAAACTGTACTTTTTATAGTTGTACTTTATTTTTAAGTTTCTATTTTCCTATAGACATTAACTGTTCCTATTACTAAATGTTAAGAATGTGAGAATTAAATGCATTTGCTGGCACATTACCCACTTAGACTCTACTGCTAACTTAAAGTATAACAAACACACAGTTGTGACAGATTGTCTTATCCTTAAATCTTTAATAAAATGCTTGATTTGTAAACTTGTTGTGTATTCCACAGTCTGTGCAGGGGATGCTCCCTGTTCCCTTAATAGCAGGGCAGAGCCCACATACAACACATAGGAAATGTTCAGAACACATTGGCATTATTATTTTTTAGTTAAGTACAAACATGACATATCCATACAAGCCAGAGAAAAAAAGGGGTTTGTAAGTAAAGGAAAAAAAATTGCATATGTCTGTAAATAGTTTTTGTTTTGTTTTTTAAAAAAAAAGTAAACCCTGGAAGTGCTGAGAGCATTTGCAGAAAATCAGGAGGTGAAGTTGTGGAAGTCCCTGTGTGCAGTTTGAGACCAAGAGTTGAAAAACCCCACCAAAGTGCTCATTACCCATTATTACTTTGGTCCAATTAACCATTTATTGGTCATCCAATCACTACCCAGAATTGCTTGTATGTAGACCACATTCAGAGTCCCTCCCCCTTTGTAATGGCATGGAGGGGGGTAGCAGAGATTAGCAAGAACAGTTCTGGCACTAATTAGGGATGAGACAGCAGGACATTACACAGCAGAGAGCTGTGTGTGCAAGGTGTCTACCCTACAGCTAGAGAACTCCCAGAGAGAGAAGCAGCAGAGAGAACCCAGGAGGAGGACGCGCAAGATGCTGCATTGATCCTCCAGTCCACAGCTGCAGCCAGACCACATCATCTAGCCTGCTATTTCTGTCACTGTAGTCACCAACTTCTCACCGTTCCATACAGTCTTAAATTGCTCTGGGACTGGAAACTCGCTCTATATGGTGAACAAATTGGGAGAAGGGGGAAAAGAAATACTTTTAGAATGCTCTTTATCTTAAAACATACAAAACAAAGTGGGGGAAAAAAAAAAACTATAAAAATCAAGCAATCTCAAACACATAAATAACCCAAACTTATTACAACCCATCATATGGGCAAATATTCCACGTACATAGTCTCCTCCGCTGCCTGGGACCAAGATGTTCATCTCTGAGGATTTGGCGCTGATAATTTCACATTCCAGGCTGTCCTGGCTCAGGTAAACATGGCAGCCATCAGTCTTGTTAATAGATATTGTTGGCACTTTACCCAACACCTACGAGAAAATAAGTTTTAACCCTAAATAAAAAGGCTGGAAAATCAGGCCTGCGTTATTCTATAAAAGAAACGTGTATTTGTACCAAAATTTTGTAACGCTTAGTAGTATATGCACTTTAAAAATACACAGGAAAATAATTTATGGATAAAAAAAGTAAGACTGAATTATACATATTTTGATGTGTTACCTTTAGCATATTTGTAGCTATAATGTATATAATATATATATATTAAAAACTGTTTATAACCCCTACAATAGTTTCCATAAAACATTACAAAACATCTTTCATACCTGAACTTTAACACTTTGTGAGTTAATGATCTCTACAATGCCAACAGCATCTTCAAACACCAGGCCAAGTTTTTTGCAGTTATCTGGAGGAGAGTAAGGTACACATCAGTGCCTGAGCTTATTTCTACACATTTACCAGACATATTTACTGCAGTCCCTTACCAACAATGATAGAATTAATCTTCCCCTTAATCTGCAGGGTGCTGTTCACGCACTTGTAAATATACACCACTTGTTTCAGTTCAGTGTCACTGATCTCCAGATTGGACACGTTATCCTGGTTTTCCTGTTAAGTGAAGAGACTAATCAGCACCAGAGCAATAGCTGTAATGTCCAAGTAGTACCCAACATCTCATACAAAGCCAACATATCCGTATTTCTATTGAAGGCCCCACAGTTCCCAAGCCGTGAGCATGACAGAAGGAAAAAAAAAAATCTATTCCTTCAAACAGCAAATATTTAGTCTGGTGATGAATAGGCCAAACTATCACCACATGAACCACAGCTTTACTGGAAGACTTACCACTCTCCATTTCTTGCCCTCCAGCTCCAGCACAGGTGGTTGCTTCTTAGCAACAGGTTTTGGTGCAGGGGAGCCGACATTAGTGGGTTTGGGACTAGTGAAAGGTTTGGGGCCGCTTCTGATTGGTCCCGCTTGAGACTTTAGGGTTGGGTTTTTATGGGTCTTCATATCATCAGGAACATGCTTCAGAGCTAGAGGAATCAAGACAGGATTATTTGATCTTCCTGAAACTATAGTTAAACTGTTTCTCCAGCTATTTGCCAAACTAGAGCATGTTTCTTTTATTTTTTTAACTAGTGTCCCTTGTTTAACCAACCTCTGCAAATAAACTAAATCCAGATATAAAGTTTTGTTTGGGAGCCACAATGCATTGCAGCACCTGAGCAGGACACGGCCAATGAGGTAGTGAAGAGCGGCAAACGTAGCCACTAATCTCCTGTCATTTGCTGCAATGCCTTGCGACTCCTACGCAGGACTTTAGGTATGGGTTTAAACCCTTTTGACAACGTATATCCCTTGCTGACCACCATCCTGAATTGGAGCATTTTCTTTTTCCTTTAACGTGTATCCTTAAATGACCAAAAAAAGGTCAGGTTTTTTTTGTAGTGCAAGGCACAGTAGCAATAACTTATATATGAATATGAATTTACACCACAGTTTAAATTTGGAAAGCAATAAAAGGAACACTATTACAAAAGTGCTTTCCTTAAAGGGACCCAGTCATCGAAAACTATAATTTTCTCCTTTAATTGTAGCTTTATTTACCATTCAAAATATATGCCCACATCTGTATTTTAAATATGTCAAAGTGCTCCCATGAGAGCATCCATTTTGTAGGTTCTATCTTGCAAAGCATGTCACACTCAAACTGTTGGCAGTACAAGTTACCATAATAAAAGGGCACCTTATGTCCTTTTCTTTCTAATGACACAGTGAGTCCACGGATAATCTTTAATTACTATTGGGAATATCACTCCTGGCCAGCAGGAGGAGGCAAAGAGCACCACAGCAAAGCTGTTAAGTATCACCTCCCTTCCCTCCAACCCCAGTCATTCTCTTTGCCTACGTTAAAAAGCAAGGAGGTTGTAAAGTTAGATATCTGAAAGAAGATTCTTCAATTAAGATTTTATTATTTTGAAGCAGAGCAAGTTTGTTCTGCTCCTTCCTGGGGTTTAGCAGTAGTCCATGTCAGTCTCTTCAGTAGAGCAGTGGTGGCTTTTAAGCAATTGGGAACTTGTGGGGTATAATCCCCACTGCGCCTCCCAAATAGTTGTTGCTGCCCTATCCTGAAAGCCCGATTAGGATTATTCAGTCTTTCCTAATTTTCCCACGGGTCCACGTGAGGAAGGTAACCTCATACCATGTGAGCTGCCCTGCTGCCGGGCAGATGAATCTTCAGGTAAGTGCCTAGTTTTATTTTCTTATGGAGAATTACACTTTATCTGTTTTTTTGCGGTAATTAAAGAATAAAGGAAAATTCTTTTTTCTTTTAAAATTTAAACTGACAGTAACATCTTTTGGTGTTATTTTTCAAACCTAAATAAAGCAGTTGCATTTATTTTGTTTGCACATTGAGTAAAGATGGATCAAGAGGCCCTGCAAAACGTTACATGTGGCTTGTGTTTTGACTCTAATGTGGAACCCCCAATCCCTTTTTGTCCCTCATGTATTGAAAGAACAATACATTACAGGGATAGACTTTTTGAATCTGAGCCATCATTAGCTAAGGCGGATGCTGTTCAGGGGTCCCCTGTTCAGAATATGCCGCAGCTTTCTACTCAAGTGTCCCAAACTTTATCGTCTTCACATGCAATGCCCTGCGCTTCCTCTCACACATTGCAAGACATTGCTACCAACATATCTTCTGCGGTAACTGATGCGCTGTCTGCCCTTCCCATGCTCCAGGGAAAGCGCAAGAGGAAATCTAAGGAATCAGTGAGTAAGGTTTCTGACACAGTTGTGACAAGTCCAAATGTTCCTTCCCAGAAGTCTGAGGAGGAAGATACTTCGGTAGCATCTGAGGGTGAAGACTCAGACAGTGTAATCCCTTATTCTGATGCTGAAGTTGTATCCTTCAGGTTTAAGATAGAACACCTCCGGTTGTAACTTAGAGGTTTTTTGAGATTATTTCAGACATTACAGAAGGAAAGGGTCATTTCCTCCCTCAGGATAAGAGGAATAAGCAGAAGGGACGTCAGAGTAATTTTCGTTCCTTTCGAAACTTCAAGGGTAAGACTTCCTCTCCCTCCGCCAAGCAGGAACAGTCCAAGCCTTCCTGGAGGTCCAATCAGCATTGGAACAAGGGGAAGCAATCTAAGAAGCCTGTTAGTGACTCAGTCAGCATGGAGAGTCTGCCCCCGATCCAGGACTGGATCTTGTGGGGGGCAGACTTTCTTTTTTCTCTCAGGCCTGGGTTCGGGACAATGCGGATCCCTGGGCGGTGGACATCGTGTTCCAGGGATACAAACTAGAGTTCAAAACCTTTCCTCCCAGGGGCAGGTTTCTGCTCTCAAGATTATCTGTAGACCAGATAAAATGAGAGGCGTTCTTACTCTGTGTCTGGGACCTTTCTGACCTAGGAGTGATAGTTCCTGTTTCAATTCGGGAACAGGGTCTGGGATTCTACTCCAATCTGTTCGTGGTTCCCAAAAGAGAGGGAACTTTCAGACCAATTTTAGATCTCAAAAAGTCTAAACAAGTTCCTCAGAGTACCGTCCATCAAGATGGAAACTATTCATTCCATTCTTCCCTTGGTTCAAGAGGGTCAATTCATGACAACAGTAGATTAAAAGGATGCGTACCTACATGTTCCCATCACAGGGATCACCACAAGTTTCTGAGGTTTGCCTTTCTAGACAAACATTTCCAGTTTGTGGCTCTTCCATTCGGCCTTGCCACAGCTCCCAAAATTTTCTCAAGGGTCCTGGAAGCCCTGTTGGCGGTGCTCCGGTTGCAAGGCATTACAGTGGCGCCTTATCTGGATGACATTCTGGTCCAGGCGCCATCCTTTCAATAAGCAAAGTCCCACACGGAGATGTTATCTTTTCTGAGTTCTCATGGATAGAAGGTGAATTTGGGAAAGAGTTCCCAGATTCCAGCTACAAGGGTAGTGTTCTTGGGAACCAGAATAGATTACTTATCAATGAAAATATTTCTGACAGAGGTCAGAAAGACAAAGGTTTTAAACTCTTGTTTTGCCCTTCAGTGGCCCAATGTATGGAGGCGATTGGTCTGATGGTAGCTGCCATGGACATCATTCCGTTTGCCCAGTTCCATCTCAGATCTCTGCAGTTATGCATGCTCAAACAATGGAACGGGGATTATGCAAACCTGTCTGCGTTTACACCTGGATCAGGCGACAAGAGATTCTCTTCCTTGGTGGTTGTCTCAGGAAAATCTCTCCCTGGGAACCTGCTTCTGCAGACCTTCCTAGATGATTGTGACCACGGATGCCAGCCTGTTGGGATGGGGAGCAGTCTGGGGCTCGCTAAAGGCTATGGGGATATGGACTCGGGGGGAGTCAGTTCTCTCCATAAACATCCTAGAGCTGAGGGTAATCTTTAATGCTAGTGGCCTGGCATCAGTTAGCTTCAGCCAGGTTTATCAGGTTCCAGTTGGACAACATAACTTCAGTGGCTTACATCAATCATCAGGGAGGAACTCTGAGTTCCTTGACAATGACAGAGGTTTATTTAGTGGGCGCGGACCCACAACTGCTGTCCATCTGCGATCCACATTCCAGGAGTGGATAATTGGGAAGCGGATTTTCTGAGCAGACAGACATTTCACCCGGGGGAGTGGGAACTCCATCCGGAGGTGTTTTCGAACTTGATTCTTAAATGGGGACAGCCGGAGCTGGATCTCATGACATCTTGACAGAATAACAAGCTCCCGAGGTACGGGTCGAGGTCAAGGGATCCTCAGGCTGTACTAATAGATGCAGGATCTGGTATGCAGACCTAGTGGAGATGTCATCTCTCCCACCTTGGAGACTTCCACTGAGAAAGGACCTTCTACTTCAAGGGCCTTTCCTTCACCCAAATCTTGTTTCTCTGAAGCTGACTGCTTGGAGATTGAATGCTTAATTCTATCTAAGCGTGGTTTTTCTGAGTCGGTCATTGAGACCATGATTTAGGCTCGTAAACTTGTTACAAGAAAGATTTACTATGAGATATGGTGTAGATATCTGTATTGGTGTGAATCCAGAGGTTACTCTTGGAGTAGAGTTCGGATTCCTAGGATTTTGGCTTTACTCCAAGAGGGCCTGGAGAAGGGATTATCTGCTAGTATCTTGAAGGGTCAAATATCCGCCTTGTCTATTTTGATTCATAAAACTGGCGGATGTACCGGACGTGCAATCTTTCTGTCGGGCCTGTGTTCAAACCTGTTACTCCTCCTTGGAATCTTAACCTTGTTCTTCAGCAGGCTCCGTTTGAGCCTATGCATTGCTTAGATATTAAGATATTATCTTGGAAAATTTTGTTTCTTGTTGCAATTTCTTCTGCTCGTAGAGTCTCAGAGCTCTCTGCGTTGCAATGTGAATCCCCTTACCTTATTTTTTTTTTTTCTCAGATAAGGTAGTTCTGCGTACTAAGTTAGGTTTCCTGCCTAAAGTGGTTTCGGATAGGAACATTAATCAAGAGATCGTTGTTCCTTCTTAGTGTCCTAACCCTTCTTATAAAGAGCGTCTGCTGCACAACCTAGATGTGGTGCGTGCGTTGAAATACTATTTACAGGCGACTAAGGATTTTCGCCAGTCTTTGGCTCTGTTTGTTGTTTTCTCTGGGAAACGCAAGAGTCAGAAAGCTACGGCTACCTCTTTGTGGCTGAAGAGTATAATTCATTTGGCCTATGAAACTGCTGGACAGCAGCCCCCTGAGAATCACGGCTCATTCCACAAGGGCCGTTTCCTCTTCCTGGGCATTCAAAAATGAAGCTTCTATGGAACAGATTTGCAAGGCTGCAACTTGGTCCTCTCTACACACTTTCTAAATTCTATAAATTTGATACTTTTGCCTCAGCTGAGGTTTCTTTTGGGAGAAAGGTTCTTCAAGCAGTGGTGCCTTCCGTTTAGGTTCACTGTTTTATCCCTCCCTTATCATCGGTGTCCTCTAGCTTGGGTATTGATTCCCATTAGTTATTAGAGATGATCCGTGGACTCACCGTGTCATTAGAAAGAAAACGAAATTTATACTTACCTGATAAATTTATTTATTTCTTGACACAGTGAGTCCACGGCCCGCCCTGTTTATTTAGACAGTTTTTGTGTTGTAAACCTCAGGCACCTCTGCACCTTGTGTTACTTCCTTTCTCTTTTTCCTGTGGTCAAATGACTGGGAGGTGATATTTAACAGCTTTGCTGTGGTACTCTTTGCCTTCTCCTGCTGGCCAGGAGTGATATTCCCAATAATAATTAGAGATGATCCGTGGACTCCCTGTGTCAAGAAACAAATTTATCAGGTAAGCATAAATTTTGTTTTTCAAAATGTGTCCATATCATCTAAATATGTTCTTCATATTATTTGTATAGCTATGCATAATTAGTAATATAATGTATCTTCATTATACATAGATTAGGCTTAGTTTGAATGTAGAGGTGATTTTTAAGATCTGCTTTATATAAGGAGCACTAGACATAGGATATACAGTATCTCACAAAAGTACACCCCTCACATTTTTGTAAATATTTTATTATATCTTTTCATGTGACAGCACTGAAGAAATGACACTTTGCTACAATTTAAATTAGTGAGTGTACAGCCTGTATAACAGTGTAAATTTGCTGTCCCCTCAAAATAACTCACACAGCCATTAATGTCTAAACCGTTGGCAACAAAAGTGAGTACACCCCTAAGTGGAAATATCCAAATTTGGCCCAATTAGACATTTTTCCTCGTTAGTGTTACAAGTTCTCAGGTGTGTTAAATTTAGTGTTATCGCTCTCATACTGGTCACTGGAAGTTCAACATGGGAAAGAACTCAGAATCTGAAAAAAAGAATTGTTGCTCTACATCAAGATGGCCTAGGCTATAAGCAGATTACCAAGACCTGAAAACTAAACTGCAGCATGGTAGGAAAGACAATACAGCAGTTTCACAGGACAGGTTCCACTTAGAACAGGCCTTGCCATGGTCGACCAAAGAAGAGTGCACGTGCTCAGCATCATATCCAGAGGTTGTCTTTGGGAAATATACGTATGAGTGCTGCAATGGTTGAAGGGGTGGGGGGGTCAGCCTATCAGTGCTCAGACCATACGCTGCACACTGCATCAAATTGGTCTGCATGGCTATCGTCCCAGAAGGAAGCCTCTTCTAAAGATGATGCACAAGAAAGCCCACAAACGGTTTACTGAAGACAAGCAGACTAAGGACATGGATTACTTGAACCATGTCCGGTGGCCCGATGAGACCAAGATGAACTTATTTGGTTCAGACGGTGTCAAGTGTGTGGCGGCAACCAGGTGAGGAGTACAAAGACAAGTGTGTCTTGCCTACAGTCAAGCATGGTGGTGGGAGTGTCATGGTCTGGGCCTGCATGAGTGCTGCCGGCAGTGGGGAGCTACAGTTCATTGAGGGAACTATGAATGCCAACATGTACTGTGACATACTGAAGCAGAGCATGATCCCCCTTGCCTTCGGAGGCCATAATGCAGTATTGCAACATGATAATGACCCCAAACACACCTCCAAGACAACCACTGCCTTGCTAAAGAAGCTGAGGGTAAAGGTGATGGACTGGCCAAGCATGTCTCCAGACCTAAACCCTATTGAGCATCTGTGGGGCATCCTCAAATGGAAGGTGGGGGAGCACAAGGTCTCTAACATCCACCAGCTCCATGATGTCGTCATGGAGGAGTGGCAACCTGTGAAGCTCTGGTGAACTCCATGCCCAAGAGTGCTGGAAAATAATGGTGGCCACACAAAATATTGACACTTTGGGCCCAATTTGGAAATTTCCACTTAGGGGTGTACTCACTTTTGTTGCCAACGGTTTAGACATTAATGGCTGTGTGTTGTTATGTTGAGGGGACAGCAATTTACACTGTTATACAGGCTTTACTCTCACTGCTTTACATAGAAGCAAAGTGTCATCACATGAAAAGATATAATAAAATATTTACAAAAATGTGAGGGGTGTACATACTTTTGTGAGATACTGTACATACATGGTCATTTTGTTTTTAACATATCGCTATATATCTATATCTATATCTATATATCTATATATATATATATCTATCTCTCTCTAACACGGTTATCTTAATATACTTTTTACATCTGTGATTACCTTGTATCTAAGCCTCTGCAGACTGCCTCCTTATTTCACTTGTTTTGACAGACTTGCATTTTTGCATATCAGTGCTGACTCATAAATAACTCCACAGGAGTGAGAAGAATGTTATCTATATAGCACACAGGGACTAACGCTGTCTAAGTGTGAAAAACTGTCAAAATGCAGGTGTGGCGTTCAATTGCTTAGAAATTAGCATATGAGCCTACCTAGGTTTAGCTTTCAACAAATACCAAGAGAACAAAGCAAATTTGATGATAAAAGTAAAAGTGCTGCCATTATGGAACCTAAGTTACACTGCAGGTATCTGAAAGAGAGTTACTGCACATGTGCAAACAGGTCAGCACTGGAATATAGTGAAAGATACATTTCAACATGGCAGCACCCATAATTAGAATATGGTGGGGAATAACCTCAACACTATGCTTATAAAATGTATGTAGTGTTTAAAAGGGCATGAAACCCAAAAATTCTCACAATTCAGATAGAAATGACAATTTCTCCAACATTGGTGTGTCCGGTCCACGGTGTCATCCTTACTTGTGGGATATTCTCTTCCCCAACAGGAAATGGCAAAGAGTCCCAGCAAAGCTGGTCACATGATCCCTCCTAGGCTCCGCCCACCTCAGTCATTCTCTTTGCCGTTGCACAGGCAACATCTCCACGGAGATGGTTAAGAATTTTTTGGTGTTTAAATGTAGTTTTTATTCTTCTATCAAGTGTTTGTTATTTTAAAATAGTGCTGGTATGTACTATTTACTCTGAAACAGAAAAGGATGAAGATTTCTGTTTGTAAGAGGAAGATGATTTTAGCAGACAGTAACTAAAATCGGTTGCTGTTTCCACATAGGACTGTTGAGATGAAGTAACTTCAGTTGGGGGAAACAGTTAGCAGACTTTTCTGCTTAAGGTATGACTAGCCATATTTCTAACAAGACTGTGTAATGCTGGAAGGCTGTCATTTCCCCTCATGGGGACCGGTAAGCCATTTTCTTATTCAAAAACAAACAGAATATAGGGCTTATTATGGGCTAAAAAACTGGTATACATTTTTATGGGCTAAATCGTTTGCTTTATTTGTGCATATTATTCAAATTTAGGCTAACAATTGACATTTATAATCTTGGGGAACGTTTATAAAACGGCAGGCACTGTATTGGACACCTTTTTCAGTCAGGGGGCCTTTCTAGTCATAGACTGAGCCTCATTTTCGCGCCATTAATGCGCAGTTGTTTTTTGAGAACAGGGCATGCAGATGCATGTGTGTGGATCTAAGAATCTCTGAAAAAGCTTTTAGAAGGCGTCTTTTGGTATCGCATTCCCCTCAGGGCTTGGTTGGGTCTTAGCAAAGACTGTATCTGGGACTGTATAGGGGTTAAATTGAAAAACGGCTCCGGTTCCGTTATTTTAAGGGTTAAAGCTCTGAAATTTGGTATGCAATACTTTTAAGGCTTTAAGACACTGTGGTGAAAATTTGGTAATTTTTGAACAATTCCTTCATACTTTTTCACATATTCAGTAATAAAGTGTTTTCTGTTTGAAATTTAAAGTGACAGTAACGGTTTTATTTTAAAACGTTTTTTGTGCATTGTTGACAAGTTTAAGCCTGTTTAACATGTCTATACCTTCAGATAAGCTATGTTCTATATGTATGAAAGCCAATGTGTCTCCCCATTTAAATTTATGTGATAATTGTGCCATAGCGTCCAAACAAAGTAAGGACAGTACTGCCACAAATAATGATATTGCCCAAGATGATTCCTCAAATGAGGGGAGTAAACATGATACTACATCATCTCCTACTGTGTCTACACCAGTTTTGCCCATGCAGGAGGCCCCTAGTACATCTAGTGCGCCAATACTTATTACCATGCAACAATTAACGGCTGTAATGGATAACTCCATAGCAAATCTTTTATCCAAAATGCCTACTTATCAGAGAAAGCGCGATTGCTCTGTTTTAAACACTGAAGAGCAAGAGGACGCTGATGATAATTGTTCTGTCATACCCTCACACCAATCTGAAGGGGCCATGAGGGAGGTTTTGTCTGAGGGAGAAATTTCAGATTCAGGAAAAATTTCTCATCAAGCTGAACCTGATGTTGTGACATTTAAATTTAAATTAGAACATCTCCGCGCACTGCTTAAGGAGGTGTTATCTACTCTGGATGATTGTGACAATTTGGTCATTCCAGAGAAATTATGCAAGATGGACAGGTTCCTAGAGGTTCCGGTGCCCCCCAACGCTTTTCCTATACCCAAGCGGGTGGCGGACATAGTAAATAAAGAGTGGGAAAAGCCCGGCATACCTTTTGTTCCTCCCCCTATATTTAAGAAATTATTTCCTATGGTCGACCCCAGAAAGGACTTATGGCAGACAGTCCCCAAGGTCGAGGGGGCAGTTTCTACTCTAAACAAACGCACTACTATTCCTATTGAAGACAGTTGTGCTTTCAAAGATCCTATGGATAAAAAATTGGAAGGTTTGCTTAAAAAGATTTTTGTACAGCAAGGCTACCTTCTACAACCAATTTCATGCATTGTTCCTGTCACTACGGCAGCGTGGTTCTGGTTCGAGGAACTAGAAAAGTCGCTCAGTAGAGAAACTCCATATAGGGAGATTATGGACAGAGTTCACGCACTTAAATTGGCTAACTCTTTTATTTTAGATGCCGCTTTGCAATTAGCAAAATTAGCGGCGAAAAATTCAGGGTTTGCTATTGTGGCGCGCAGAGCGCTTTGGCTAAAGTCTTGGTCAGCGGATGTGTCATCCAAGACAAAATTACTTAACATTCCTTTCAAAGGTAAAACTTTATTTGGACCTGATTTGAAAGAGATTATTTCAGACATCACTGGGGGAAAGGGCCACGCCCTTCCACAGGATAGGTCTTTTAAGGCTAAAAATAAGCCTAATTTTCGTCCCTTTCGCAGAAATGGACCAGCCTCTAATTCTGCATCCTCTAAGCAAGAGGGTAATGCCTCACAACCCAAACCAGCCTGGAAACCAATGCAAGGCTGGAACAAAGGTAAGCAGGCCAAGAAGCCTGCCACTGCTAACAAGACAGCATGAAGGAGTAGCCCCCGATCCGGGACCGGATCTGGTGGGGGGCAGACTCTCTCTCTTTGCTCAGGCTTGGGCAAGAGATGTTCAGGATCCTTGGGCGCTAGAAATAGTTTCTCAAGGTTATCTCCTGGAATTCAAGGAACTACCCCCAAGGGGAAGGTTCCACAAGTCTCACTTATCCTCAAACCAAATAAAGAGACAGGCATTCTTACATTGTGTAGAAGACCTGTTAAAGATGGGAGTGATACACCCAGTTCCAATAAAGGAACAAGAAATGGGATTTTATTCCAATCTGTTCGTAGTTCCCAAAAAAGAGGGAACGTTCAGACCAATTTTGGATTTGAAGATCCTAAACAAATTTCTCAGGGTACCAT
Organism: Bombina bombina; assembly: GCF_027579735.1. Classification (NCBI taxonomy): domain Eukaryota; kingdom Metazoa; phylum Chordata; class Amphibia; order Anura; family Bombinatoridae; genus Bombina; species Bombina bombina. The sequence continues at coordinate 628,263,704 of NC_069501.1, forward strand.
CGTTCAAAATGGAAACTATTCGAACGATTCTACCCACCATCCAGGAAAGTCAATTTATGACTACCGTGGATCTAAAGGATGCGTACCTACATATCCCTATCCACAAGGAACATCATCGGTTCCTAAGGTTCGCTTTTCTGGACAAACATTACCAGTTTGTGGCTCTTCCATTCGGATTAGCCACTGCTCCAAGGATTTTCACAAAGGTGCTAGGGTCCCTTCTAGCGGTTCTAAGACCAAGGGGCATTGCAGTAGTACCTTACTTGGACGACATTCTAATACAAGCGTCGTCTCTGTCAAAGGCAAAGGCTCATACGGACATCGTTCTAGCCTTTCTCACATCTCACGGATGGAAAGTGAACAAAGAAAAGAGTTCTCTGTCCCCATCAACAAGAGTTCCCTTCTTGGGAACAATAATAGATTCCTTAGAAATGAGGATTTTTCTGACAGAGGTCAGAAAATCAAAACTTCTAAGCTCTTGTCAAGTGCTTCATTCTGTTCCTCGTCATTCCATAGCGCAGTGCATGGAAGTAATAGGATTGATGGTTGCAACAATGGACATAGTTCCTTTTGCACAAATTCATCTAAGACCATTACAACTGTGCATGCTCAAACAGTGGAATGGGGATTATACAGACTTGTCTCCAATGATTCAAGTAGATCAAAAGACCAGAGATTCACTCCGTTGGTGGCTGACCCTGGACCATCTGTCCCAGGGAATGAGCTTCCGCAGGCCAGAGTGGGTCATTGTCACGACCGACGCCAGTCTAGTGGGCTGGGGTGCGGTCTGGGAATCCCTGAAAGCTCAGGGTCTTTGGTCTCGGGAAGAGTCTCTTCTCCCGATAAACATTCTGGAACTGAGAGCGATATTCAATGCTCTCAGAGCTTGGCCTCAACTAGCAAAGGCCAAATTCATAAGGTTCCAATCAGACAACATGACGACTGTAGCTTATATCAATCAAGGGGGAACAAAGAGTTCCCTAGCGATGAAAGAAGTGACCAAAATAATTCAATGGGCGGAGGATCACTCCTGCCACTTGTCTGCAATCCACATCCCAGGAGTGGAAAATTGGGAAGCGGATTTTCTGAGTCGTCAGACATTTCATCCGGGGGAGTGGGAACTCCATCCGGAAATCTTTGCCCAAATAACTCAATTATGGGGCATTCCAGACATGGATCTGATGGCGTCTCGTCAGAACTTCAAGGTTCCTTGCTACGGGTCCAGATCCAGGGATCCCAAGGCGACTCTAGTAGATGCACTAGTAGCACCTTGGACTTTCAACCTAGCTTACGCATTCCCACCGTTTCCTCTCATTCCCAGGCTGGTAGCCAGGATCAATCAGGAGAGGGCCTCAGTGATCTTGATAGCTCCTGCGTGGCCACGCAGGACTTGGTATGCAGACCTGGTGAATAGGTCATCGGCTCCACCATGGAAGCTACCTTTGAGACAGGACCTTCTTGTTCAAGGTCCATTCGAACACCCAAATCTGGTCTCCCTCCAACTGACGGCTTGGAGATTGAACGCTTGATTCTATCAAAGCGTGGGTTTTCAGATTCGGTGATAGATACTCTGGTTCAGGCCAGAAAACCTGTAACTAGAAAAATTTACCATAAAATATGGAAAAAAATATATCTGTTGGTGTGAATCCAAAGGATTCCCATGGAATAAGATAAAAATTCCTAAAATTCTCTCCTTTCTTCAAGAAGGTTTGGAGAAAGGATTATCTGCAAGTTCCCTAAAGGGACAGATCTCTGCTTTATCTGTCTTACTACACAAAAGACTGGCAGCTGTGCCAGATGTTCAAGCATTTGTTCAGGCTCTGGTTAGGATCAAGCCTGTTTACAGACCTTTGACTCCTCCCTGGAGTCTAAATCTAGTTCTTTCAGTTCTTCAAGGGGTTCCGTTTGAACCCTTACATTCCATAGATATTAAGTTACTATCTTGGAAAGTTTTGTTTTTGGTTGCAATTTCTTCTGCTAGAAGAGTTTCAGAGTTATCTGCTCTGCAGTGTTCTCCTCCTTATCTGGTGTTCCATGCAGATAAGGTGGTTTTGCGTACTAAGCCTGGTTTTCTTCCTAAAGTTGTTTCTAACAAAAATATTAACCAGGAGATAGTTGTACCTTCTTTGTGTCCGAATCCAGTTTCAAAGAAGGAACGTTTGTTACACAATTTGGACGTTGTCCGTGCTCTAAAGTTCTATTTAGAGGCTACTAAAGATTTCAGACAAACATCTTCCTTGTTTGTTGTTTATTCTGGTAAAAGGAGAGGTCAAAAAGCGACTTCTACCTCTCTTTCCTTTTGGCTTAAAAGCATCATCCGATTGGCTTATGAGACTGCCGGACGGCAGCCTCCTGAAAGAATCACAGCTCACTCCACTAGGGCTGTGGCTTCCACATGGGCCTTCAAGAACGAGGCTTCTGTTGACCAGATATGTAAGGCAGCGACTTGGTCTTCACTGCACACTTTTGCCAAATTTTACAAATTTGATACTTTTGCTTCTTCGGAGGCTATTTTTGGGAGAAAGGTTTTGCAAGCTGTGGTTCCTTCCGTTTAGGTGACCTGATTTGTTCCCTCCCTTCATCCGTGTCCTAAAGCTTTGGTATTGGTTCCCACAAGTAAGGATGACGCCGTGGACCGGACACACCAATGTTGGAGAAAACAGAATTTATGCTTACCTGATAAATTACTTTCTCCAACGGTGTGTCCGGTCCACGGCCCGCCCTGGTTTTTTAATCAGGTCTGATGAATTATTTTCTCTAACTACAGTCACCACGGTATCATATGGTTTCTCCTATATATATTTCCTCCTGTCCGTCGGTCGAATGACTGGGGTGGGCGGAGCCTAGGAGGGATCATGTGACCAGCTTTGCTGGGCTCTTTGCCATTTCCTGTTGGGGAAGAGAATATCCCACAAGTAAGGATGACGCCGTGGACCGGACACACCGTTGGAGAAAGTAATTTATCAGGTAAGCATAAATTCTGTTTTCTTTGTTGAAGAGTTATCTAGATAGATAGCGTGCACATGTCTGGAGCACTTCATGACAGGAAATGGTGCTGCCATCTAGTCCTCTTGCTTATGTATAACGTTGTTGCAAAAATGCTGCAGACATGTGCACACTCCTGAACTTACCTTCCTGATTTTCAACAAAGGATAACAAGAAAAACAGACAATTTAATAGACATACATTGGAAAGTTGTTTTAAAAAAATTATCTGAATCATGAAAAAAAAAATTGTTGGTTAATGTCCCTTTAACCCCTTCATTACTGGGACTTTCAGGGAAGAACTTGTCCAAAATACCAGAGAATGTTTAGCATTTAAAGGGATATTTAACCCAATTTTTTTCTCTTTAATGATTCAGATTGAGCATGCAATTTTAAGCAACTTTCTAATTTTCTCCTATAAGCAATTTTTCTTCGTTCTTTTAGAATCTTTGGTTGAAAAAGTAGTAATGTAAGCTTAGGAGCCGGACCATTTTTGGTTCAGAACCATGGGTAGCGCTTAGACACCAATCAGCAAGCGCTACCCAGGCCCTGAACCAAAAATGGGACAGCTCCTAAGCTTACATTCCTGCTTTTCAAATAAGATACAAAAAAAAACATGTTTACTTTAATCCTCCTTGTTTTTTCTTCTTTAATTCACAGGTGGGTGGTACAGCCAATAGTGAGCACCACATGCCCTATGTATTTCTACAGCACATTACTCTTGGATCCTTATTAGCTGCAGCTCTAGAGCAAGGTGCCAAAGAAATACATAGGACAGATGGTGCACATGTTATTGGCTGTCCCAACTGCCTGTCAAATTAATTCAAAAAAGCTTCAGCCTGGAGGTGGGAGCTTATTAAACAGGGAGAATTTAAGTAAATAGAATATTTGGAAACGGGACTTTCTAATGGTTGCCTACATTCATTATTTAATTTAAAATACCATTTACCATCACTTAATTTATATATTAGAAATGATTCACTACATTGCCAAACATGCCCTTAAAAAGCCTCTTGAACTTTGTTTATATCTTACTTTCTTTGCCAGTAGCAATAAATGAGCTCCTGCACACATCAACCAATTAATGTGCAGTACTGTAGGAATGTCAGGGTTGTACATTCCACGGAATGCACTCTAGTTTCTTGGGGGGGGACCCCAGATTAAATTTACAGCAAAAACTGGCAAAATAAATCACAAAGATGCAATGGAAAGCTGTATTACTCCTTTAAAGGGGCATTGTACACTAAATATTTCTTTGCATACATGTTTTGTAGATGATCCATTTATATAGCCCATCTAGGAGTGTTTTTGTAACAACGTATCTTTTTTTTTTTATATAACATTGTGCTGATTTTCAGACTCCTAACCAAGCCCCAAAGTATCAGATGTAGACTGGAGTCTACAGATTCCCGTTTGTGTAATGGGTCTTGTCATATGCATGGAGGGTCTGCTCTTCCTGCCCTTTTAAGTGGATGTCCCAGCCTAACCTCATCAACAGTACTAAACAGAGCTTCTAAGTAAGCTTTTAAAAGGTTTTATACTGGATTTTAGAGCAGTATCTATGCATATTCTTCTTTATATTAGTGCCTATTACATGCAGTTATATGGAAATTGATGCATACTGTTCCTTTAAAGTGGTTCAATACAATATCTAAACACTTATGAATCTATATGACTAATAGTCTTATCAGTAAGTGTCTGCAGACAGTGCTATTTACACCTTCATATGACAGTTTAACGTGTGCACTGGGGATATTGCACCACATCAGAGGCTGTATAAAGTGAGACCTTCAGCCATTTGTTTTTATATATATTAAAAAAAAAAAAAAAACAGAGCACATTAAAAATATGTTTCTTCTAAAAATGCTCCTTTTGCAAACTCCATACAGAGGCCAAAAAGCAAATGTTATAACTTGTTTTTGTTAAAAAAATAAAGAAAACCTGAAAAATAGTCCCTTTACGCTGCCAAACTAGCTGGGATAAAATAAATTAAAAAAAATCAATGACTTTGGGCAACCAAATTTGTTTGTGTCTCTTCCATCCCCATTACAAAGGCACAGAAAAACCCTCAAAGGTTTAAAAGGGACGGGATAAAGGGATGGTAAACTTTACCCTTTTTAAAAATCAGATCCGGAATGTTAGTTTAATTCAAACTGTTAGCTCACAGAAAAATGGACTTTTTAAGTGGGCGGCGGAGCACACTATATTAAAAAGCAAGTTACAGCGCATCTACGTTACAACTGATGAATGAAACTCCATCTAAAATATCACTAACATTCCGGGTCTGATTTTAAAAAGGGGAGAGTTTACCATCACTTTAAGGCAAAATTTAAACTTTCATGTCTCAAAACAAGTAAATTTAAACTGTTTTCCAATTTGTTCTATTATGAAATTTGCTTTATTCTCTTGGTATCCTTTGATAAAGGCTATGCACATATTTGTCTTTTGTCATTGGCTCACCAGATATTCAGCTAGTTCCCAGTGGTGCATTGCAGCTTCTGAGCCTACTCTTCAAAAAACGGTACCAAGAGAATGAAGCACATTTGATCATTTGTATAGTTATTTAAAACTACATGGCCTGTCTGAATCATGACATTTTAAAATTTTGACTTTACATCCCTTTAAGTCAACACCTCAATGCAATTCCACAAGCCCCAAAAATTTCAAGGCCAACACCCCTTTGAAAAAACAACAACTTGTCTTACGCACTATTTCCCTTTTAAGTATCAGACCCAAGATGACAACACAAATCCTCCTTCCACTCACCTTTAGTGATTTTCTCCCCCTGATTAAGTTGTGCAAATAACTGTGAACGAGATAATGTGTCATCACTTGGAGCAGAAGAAGAAGGAGGAGGTGGGGGAGGTCCACCAGGAGGTGGAGGAGGGGGTCCAGCTCTTGGAGGTGGAGGAGCACATGGTGCACTTGCAGCCTTTGGACCCTGTTGAAAGAGGTCAGAAACCAATGTCAGATAAAGAACATGCTGCACAGGTACTTGCCATGTTGACCAGGAAGGAAGAAGATTCAACGTTCAGCCATGGGAAGAGGAAGAGAGAGACATTCCTGTTGCACACTCACAGATTTTTTCCAACTCAAGCCAGTTGTGTGATGCTCTTTGATGTAGGCTTGCAGCTCAGTCCAGATGTTCAGATAAGACCGAACCCAGTCCACGTGTTTCTTATCCCTGCAGGAAACAGACACGGACAGAGAGTGAGATAAACACTGATTTATGAACTTCCAACAAATAAAAAGGTGCAGTACTATTTTACACAGAATACAGCACCATGAAACTAGACTTATTTGCAATTGTGCTGCACAGTAAAAAGCATTTTATTAAATTAAAAATAATTAACATTTATTATCTCAGGAAGTTGGATATTGTCTTCCTGTATTTACAGTTGTCTTGGGACCCATTTATGTTATCTCTAATAATAAGACTGTCACATCTAAATACCCAACACTTACACATCCTTGTATTCCTTCAGTACTCTGTTGGTATAAAACATGGCAGCATCCATCATTTCTTTTACAAAAGGACCTGGTTTGGGGGCCTAAGGAGGTAAGACAATTGTAATTGTAAATGAATTATGTACATATTTTTTTTTTAATAACTACAATAGTAACAATAACACTAATAATAATAAAAAATAATACACAGCGCCAACACTCACCACTGCCACCCAGCCAAGAGCAGGGATGCTTTCGCTTACAGCTGATAGGTGGTTGAAATGTTTGGCGCCCCGATTCTTCTCTCTGTAATCCTGAGCAGCCTGAATCTGGCCAGAAAGGGGAGCAAGTAGGGCAGAGCGGTCTTTCTATAAAGAAGTGGTAAAGAAAAATGTAAATTGAAGTAGCCAGTAAAAATATTTTTCTTAGCAATGACCAGAGAAGGACAGCAATAAAAAAAAACACTAAGGCCTATTTCCGCTCCTGTGGTTAGCTGTGTAAATTGGTGGTAGCATAAACTTTAAAGGAGATAAGGTACCAGTTTACAGCAGCTATTGAAACTAGGCCTATGATCCTTACATAGAGAGAAAGCAATGTAAATGCACCCCCCATCTACAGAAAAACAAAAAATACTAATTTAGTAAAAACTGTGAGATAAATAGAAGATAGAGATTTTAGTTTACACAATCACAGCAGGGACTTGATGCTACACAGCGGTAGTAAACAATCCTTACCTCATCAGGCTGCTGATATTGAGAAGCTTTCACAAGAATATCCCGCTGTAACTTAAAGCCAGACAGAAGCATCTGAGCCTAAGAGAAAATAATTGGAATTCAGCAGAGGGAACCTACAAATATTTTTAACAATGCTAATCCCACACAATTTAAAGGGATAGAAAGGTCAAAATTAAACTGTGCCTGGGTGCATTTCAATTTGAAATAGAAGCATTTTTACAATATACTTCCATTAGCAAAAATGCTTCTAGTAAAGGTTATTACTGTTTTTCCTGCAGTATACGCACATATCCTGTGAGGGTCTGTGCACCAGCTGAAGCTCAGCGAGCTGGTGGTGGTTTGTATTGCTTCTGCCAAGGCGGAATTTGTGTAATACAAGTTACTGCTGACTCTCTGAGCAGGAATGGCATTTGTATACTGGTGCATGGGCCCTCACAGGATATGTGCGTATGCCACTGAAAAACAAAAATAACTATTACTAGAAGCATTTTTGATAATGAAAGTATATTGCATTTCACTTAGAAATACATTCATGCACATTTCATTTTTGACCTTTCTATCCCTTTAATTATACCCAATCTTACCAAAATTATCCACATAAGCAACTACATGTAAATGTTCCTTCTTCATCCATTTACCCACCCCACCTTTTATGTAACAAAGCACAAGAGACACCAATTCCATGTCACACCGCATCTTACCATGTCTTGGTATAATTCCTCCTTACCTGCTTATCTACCTCTCCTCCAATGTCTTTGCTATGCTTCACAAAATCTGCCACAGGACCGTTAAGGAGAGAATCATAGACCTGGACAAACACGGCTGCATCTATATGAAGAGTGCATCAAGTTAATTTAAATAAGACATTATAAAGCATCCACTGAACAACAAAAAAACTTGTTTACACATGAAATCCCACTGCTTGCTCCTTACCTCCAGAGCCACTGTCTCCTCCAGATCCTCCACCAAAGCCAGAGGACTGGGACAAAATTTCTAATTTCCCAACTGCCTTCTCCAGGCGATCAACTAGAGTATGCATGTCTGCCATGGCTTTAACCTTGCCAAAACAAAGAAAGGGAACAGCTATTTGTTTCCATTGCTCTCAATAAAATGATATATATCGCTATCTATATACCAAAACAACAAGAGTATTGCATTGTGCAATGCTACTTTTTTATTGGACTAGCTATACATTTATAAGATGACAAGCTTTCATTAGCATTCCTTCCTTTTTCAAGTCTGAAGCAATACTGACCAATTCAATGGAATTTATAGATTATATCTTGAAACACAGAATGGCTAAAAGGACAGAAAGTGTTACAGAGGTCTGAGTGCAGGGAGAGGAGGGGGTGTCGTAAAAATCATGAGGGGGGCTTAGGTGACAGAGGCAGCCAGTGTCCGGTGTAGGAGAAAAGACAGGGGAAATACATAGTTTTACATAGAGCATATACTGACATAACACATACACATATAGACATATTTCCCTTGTCTGTTCTCCTGCACTGGATATAATCTGTAAATTCCATTGAATTGGTCAGTATTGCTTCAGACTTGAAAAAGGAAGGAATACTTCCGAAAGCTTGTCATCTTATAAATGTATAGTTAGTCCAATAAAAAAAAAGTATCATTGCTCAATGCAACTCTCTTGTTGTTTTGGTATCTAAATCACTGGACTAACACGGCTACTCCAATCAACGTGACATGTGTGTATATATATATATATATATATATATATATATATATATATATATATATATATATATATATATATATATATATATATATATATATATATATATATATATATATATATATATATATATATATATATATATATATATATATACACACACACACACATATACACATACACAGGTTTGATATATTTTACTAGTCAGTGGAGAAAAGTTACTATTCAGATCTAGACAGGCACAGGCCAAGACCCAACAGGTCTGAACCTAGACCTGCACATTCCACATAAAGATAACATTAAAGGGTTATTAGGCAGTATGAGGTTGTAATATAAAAAGTTGTATTATGTACAGTTACAAAACTTATCAATTAGGGACAGATCATTTTTTTTTTTTTTTAAACAGCCAATAAAAGACTGTCCAAATAAGCTCTGTGGAACATAGGATTATCTAAAGGTTTCCACGTAGCCTTCTTAGCAAAAATAGAGATAAATAGAATATTAGTTCAAACATGGCGGAGCTCATTACTTCAAAGAAAATAAAGTGCTTTATATGAACTAAACCTTTACACTTATTTTCAATATTTAAACTAGTATAATTTGTAAACATACGTCTACATATTATTCTAAGGCTAATGTTTGCTTTGAATACATCATTATCTCTAGCATGCATTTACTTATTTAACATCCCTTAAGTGAATCCCACACAAATCTTTGCTAAAGCACAAGCAGATTAGAAACCCACTGTATAAAAAATGTATGATTTAAAAGTAATTAAACAAAGTACAGGCTAATGCCTAGCAAGTATCACAATATCCATTAAACATACAATTAAAAAAAAAAACATTGAGTGCATACCATTAAAGTATAAACAAATAAATCAATTTTATAAAATCAATTGGCAAAACAGGACAATAAATTAGTTTATCAGCTGCAAAATGATGGGCTTGAATGATAAACAGAAGACACATCTTTAACATCCATTTATAGAAAAGATAAGCAGATCAGTGGAGTAGAGACAGCAAGCACTAACAGCTAGATCCCATTCCAGTTGTAAATATAACAGGTACTAGGCAACATAAATTTACAAAGTATGTGAAGATTATATATATATATATATATATATATATATATATATATATATATATATATATATATATATATATATATATATATACACACTGTAATATGATATACTCTAATCTCCAGGCGTGTCTCGACAGAGTGTGTGTGTGTATATATATATATATATATATATATATATTATTATTTTTTATTATTATGACTAAGGTAACTATGATGACAACATTTATTTAAGAAAATTCACACAGATTTATTATGGGTTTCAATAGAATCTACCAGCATTTTACTAAAGTAAACTCTTACATTAGTTTAGATTCCTGTACATTACCATAAAAAGTACAGCTAGCAATATTTCATTTCTAACTGGACCAGCCACTACAGAGTAGTACCCAGAACCAACCTTATCATAACGACAAAGCACTAAACAGGAAGTTACAAGTCCGCAGGCAACATCCGTTATATTTCAACATTTTTATAAAACTTGCAGTCATTCAGGCTCAACCTCTACAGTACATATAACTTAAAAGGGATATGAAACACAAAACTGTTCTTTTGTGATTCAAAGCATAACTTTTTTTTGAAAAAAAGTTTCCAATTTACTTTTATTATCAAATTGACTTTGTTTCCCTGATAACATTTGTTAAAGAGATACGCAAGTAAGCATCTGGAGCACTACATGGCAGGAAATAGCGCTGCCATCTAGTGTTCTTGCAAATTGATAACATTCTAGCAAAACTGCTGCCATATAGTGCTCCTGAGAATACGTCCCTGCCTTTTCAACAAAAGATAGCAAGAGAATGAAGAAAAATGCTAATAAATTTAAATTAGAAAGTTTGAAGGGATATAAAACCCATATTTCTTTTTTTGCGATTCAGACAAAGCACACAAATAGAAACAACTTTCCATTTTACTTCTTTAGTCTAATTTGCTTAGTTCTCTTGGTATCCTTTGTTGAAAAGTATATCAAGGTAGGCTCAGAAGCTGGGAGCTAGCTACTGATTGGTGGCTGCACATATATGCCTCCTGTGATTGGCTTACAAATGTGTTCACCTAGTTCATAGCAGTGTATTGCTGCTTGTCAAGAAAGCATTCCAAGAAAATGAAGCAAAATTGATAATAGAAGTAAATTGGAAAGTTGTTTACATATTTATACTCTGACAATCTTTAAGACTTATTTGTTTTGGTGTGTGTCACTGGTCTGCTGCACCACATTACACAGCATTGTAATCGTATATTAGCCAAAGGGCTAACGCCCGCATCTCAACATCACTAGTTCTAATACATCACCCACGCTTTGGCCAACAATGCCGATCCCAGTTATTACACACAGCTGCCAGTGTACAATTGTTTTACTAGTACCCACTAACTCAGGGTGATGTACACAATACAAGTTAAACACTACATTGTTTTATCAGTCTAACCAGATACAAAACAAGAAGCTGCTCTCTCAGCTCATGTTCCCTTCCTGAGCTTCCTACACACGTTTCAGTGACCACAGTGCAGTTGACTTTATATGCCCTCTAGATTCAAAAAACAATTGATTGAAACTAAAACATCTCTTCAATTGCTACGTAGTCACATGTACCTCATCCAATGCAGTATAAGGCACTTTCGCAGTACTTGCTTTCAGAACTAGTTCCCTAGGATAGTGCAGGAGGCTTGTCCCGCTGGCGCTAAGATTTCGTAGCGATCTTGGGCTGTCTGTAAACTATATAAGAGCCTGTGACACTAACATACCTACGCGAACTGAATGACACAACCTACGTGTGACAGCAAACTACAGCTGATCACTGTCACTGCACTAATTAACCTATCAGAAGCATAAAGAGCTGTCATTATACACATACGTTACCCAGCACTATACACTCCCCGGTGCAGTTTTCCGCTTACACCGGCCCCGCCCTGCTCACCTCTACCGAGCTCTCGCTTTCTGCCCCACTTCCGGCAGCCAACTCCCAGCATGCACCTCTGACAATCACTTCCGCGTTAAGAACACACTGTAGTCTAATGTAATAGACAAAACCCCGGTGTGTTCACCTCATTTGGTTGAAGAAATGCCTGAAAACTTTTCATTCTCATTAGCTATATAGAAGAGGCGTGGTTAGTTTGAACCACGCCCAACACATGAATTTATGGAAATCTGGAGTGCGTGTATGTGTTTTAGTCACAAATGTCTGTAATAACATACTCAATTTAATTTATAAAGTGCGTATATCGCCGCTATATTTGCTATGAGACTTCGAAAAGAATGCTTTGCAGCCCACATAAAACATGGCAGAATATACCTCCCTCAGTTGTCATAGAAACTGAGCAAAACGTGTCTTAAGTCACGTGGAACTGTTGGAATGACATCACCAGAGCTAAATCTTCTTTCTGTTACCAAAGATGGTCACAGAGTGGTCAGGGCACATGGGTGGAACATGGGCGGTGCTATGCCGTACTAGGGAGTGTGTGTAATTATAAAGTAGGCAGGCAGCACCACCAGTAGGCAGTGGCACTAGGCAATGGCATTGTTAGGCTAATAGGCACTGGCAGCAGGCACTAGCTAGGCGCCAGTCTCGTTTCTCGTGTGCCTTAGAGTTAGTTGCTTGTAGACTGGGTGTTCGTTATTGCAAAATGCGTGTAGTAGAAATATGTCGTTTTTAATGTGATTTGTAAAAACAAAAGTTTGGTTTCTAGTCTCTTTTAACTCTTTTAGTGCCCAACTGTTTTGAAGTGATAGTGTGAATTGGTAATAAAAAGCTTTAACAATTGAGATCACAGTTTCATTAGACCAGATTATTATTGCATGACCACTTGTTTGTAACTATGGCCTAGATAGAACACATACGTTACCAAGCACTGGGTTTCAAACCTGTCCTGACCTCCCTAACAGGCTAGATTTTCAGGATAACTTTGGGTAAGAGCAGGTTAAAGTGATAGTAAACTCTCTCCTTTTTAAAATCAGATCTGGAATGTAAGCGCTTTTTTAGATGGAGTTTAATTCATTAGCTGTAATGAAGATGCAGTATAACATTCTTTTTAATAAAGATATGAAATTCAAATACTGCATGCTCCTCCGCCCACTTCAAAAGTAAAATTTTCTGTGAGCTAACAGATTGAATTGTTGTCCAATCAGCGCTCTCCCCATCTGGCACTTTTGTTGTAGCTAGAGCATTGATTGGAGAGTAATTCAATCATTTAGCTGACAAGAAAATTGACTTTTGAAGTGGGTGGTGTAATGTGGGGTATTTGAATTTCATATCTATATTAATAACTAACTTCATTGCACATGATGAATAAAACCCATCTAAAATAGCGCTTACATTCCAGATCTGATTTTAAAAAGGGGAGAGTTTACCATAACTTTAATAACCATGTTTACTACTCAGCTCATCATATAATTTCACCTGTGCTCTTGTTATATCATCAAAATACAGCCTGTTAGGGAGACCCGAGGACGGGTTTTAAAAGCAGTGGACCTAGAAGCTGTGCAAATCACTATCTGTTTTTTAACTGCTTTTTATAAGTGTTGCTGTGCTAATTATATGCATTTTTGGGATTGTCATAGTTTGGGAGGTCTGCTGGTGTTTCTTCTCTTATCTGCCCAGGTCCTTTAATAAGTCTGAGTTTGCAGAGGACTAGATGTCTGGCCAACCCCTGACTTGATGTGACTTCACACTTGAGTTGCCAAATCTCTGCCTCTGTATATCCCTAAGCCACCAGCCTCCCCATAGTGTGAAATGTTAGAGGGCAGGCTAAATGAACATTGTAGTGCAAATTTTACATGCTCTAAATGGTTAAAACATGTTATTTTATCTCTGCTTACTCTGCAGATCTTTGTGCTTTAAAGGGCCATTATACACTCATTTTTTTCTTTGCATAAATGTTTTGTAGATGATTTATTTATAAAGCCCATAAAGTTTTTTGTTTTTTTTTAAATGTATAATTTTGCTTATTTTTAAATAACATTGCTCTGATTTTCAGACTCCTAACCAAGCCCCAAAGTTTTATTTGAATACCGTCAGCTACCTTCTCCAGCTTGCTCCTGTTTGTGTAAAGGGTCTTTTCATATGCAAAAGAAGTGGGAGGGGGGAGTGTCTTATTTCCCACTTGCAGTGGGCTTTCCAACTACCTTTTCAACAGAGCTAAACTGAAAGCTTCTAAGTATGTTTTAAACCATTTTATACTGGATTTTTATATCAGTATCTGTGCATCTTATTCTTTATAGTAGTGTCTATTACATGAAGTTATATGAAAATGAGTGTATACTGTCCCTTTAACTCATGTAAAGGGGTTAAATTGAATGTAAAGTTGAATGAATGAGTGCCCAGTTTTTAAAAAGACTATTAAAAACAGGAGCACTTTCATTCATTCAATTTACATTGCAGCGTTTTTTTTTCTCAAATACTTCCCTTTTTTTTTTTTTTTTTAAGCAAAACCAGACCGGCGATCCTCCGACCGCTTCTCATGCTGTATTAGCACCTCAATGACAAAACCAGCTTCCTCCAATCATGGAGTAGCCTCATGAGCTGGACGCTCCGGGGGGGAACGCCATGATTGGAGGAAGCCAGTTTCGTCATTGCTGAGGTAAGTACAGAGGAGTTGCGGGTAGAGGATCGCTGGTCTGGGTTTACTAAAGAAAAAGGTACTTAAAGGGACAGTATACACTCATTTTCATATAACTGCATGTAATAGACACTACTATAAAGAATAATATGCACAGATACTGATATAAAAATCCAGTATAAAACTGTTTAAAAACTTACTTAGAAGCTGTCAGTTTGGCTCTGTTGAAAAGGTAGCTGGAAAGCCCACTGCAAGTGACAAATAAGACACTGCCCCCGCCCCTTTTGCATATGAAAAGACCCTTTACACAAACAGAAGCAAGCTGGAGTAGGTAGTCGAGCGTATTCACATAAAACTTTGGGGCTTGGTTAGGAGTCTGAAAATCAGAGCAATGTTATTTAAAAATAAGCAAAACTATACATTAATTAAAAAAAAAAAACTTTATGGGCTATATAAATAGATTATCTACAAAACATTTATGCAAAGAAAAAATGAGTGTATAATGTCCCTTTAAGCTTTACATTGCAATGTTTTTTTTTTGGTTTTTTTTAATGAATGAAAGTGCCCCTGTTTTTAATAGTATTTTTTTCTTTAGCAAACCCGGACCAGCAATCCTCCACCCACAGCTCCTCTGTACTTACCTCAGCAATCCTCCAATGATGGCGTGCACCCGGAGCGTCCAGCTCATGAGGCCATGCCGTGATTGGAGGAAGCCGGTTTTGTCATTGAGGCGCTAAGTACAGCATGAGAAGCGGTCGGAGGATCGCTGGTCTGGTTTTGCTAAAAAAAAAAAAGGTAAGTATTTTTTAAAAAAAAAATGCTGAAATGTAAATTTAATGAATGAAAGTGCCCCTGTTTTTAATAGTATTTTTTTTAAAAAACAGGCACTCATTCATTCAACTTTACATTCACTTTAAAGGGACACTGAACCCAATTTTTTTCTTTCATGATTCAGTTAGAGCATGCAATTTTAAGCAACTTTCTAATTTACTCCTATTATCAATTTTCATTCTCTTGCTATCTTTATTTGAAAAAGAAGGCATCTAAGGTTTTTTCTTGGTTCAGTTCTCTGGACAGCACTTTTTTATTTGTGGATGAATTTATCCACCAATCAGCAAGAACAACCCAGGTTGTTCACCAAAAATGGGCCAGCTTCTAAACTTACATTCTTGCATTTCAAATAAAGATACCAACAGAATAAATAACATTTTATAATAGGAGTAAATTAGAAAGTTGCTTAAAATTCCATGTTCTATCTGAATCCCAAAAGAAAAAAAAATTGGGTTCAGTGTCCCTTTAAATACATTTAAAGTCCTGCTCATGTGCCACAGACAACTGCCTGTTCCCAAAAAGGCACAGCTGTGATTGGCAGTGTTATAACTGCCAATGCTGATTGGCTCACTAACCATGTATGCTCAGGACCAGCAGTTGTTTGTGACTCCTGAGAAATACTTTTAACTCCACTTTGTGGGGGTCAAACACATAGACTTGCAGGGTGAACAATACTAAAATGACAAGCTCAAACATAACAAGCATTTTTGTGATACAAATTCCCTTTAATGATTCTGGCTTGTAGAGGCTTGTCCCTGTCCCCAAATTCAACATATATGCAGCGGTATCAGTTGTGCACAAAGAAGAATTTGCAGCTAGTTTTAATTTAAATGATTAAACATTTTTGTTGCAACTATTTTCATTTTTTAAAAACTTAGAAGCTACCAGTTTAGCACTGTCGATGAGGTTAGGCTGGGACACACAGTGAAAGGGTCTGGGAAAACACAAAGAGTAGACACTCCCCCTTCTCTGCATATGAAAAAACAGATTATACAAACAGGACCCGCAGGTCTCTGAAGACGTCAGTATACATCTAAAACTTTGGGTCTTGGTTTGGAGTCTGAAAACCAGCATTAAAAAATAAGCAAAACTATACATTTTTACAAAAACACTCCCAGATGGGCTATATACATAGATCATCTACAAAACATTTATGCAAAGAAAAATCTAGTGTACAATGTCCTTTAACTTGAAAATCCCATTGTCATTCACACATGTCCAATAAACATAGAAACTCATGGGATGCTTGAAAGATTTGTTTCCACACATACAGTATATACTTTAAATTCACAGTGCTGTTGTATATCCGTTGATTAAAAAGAGATCAACATCTTGCCTGCGGCTCCAGACAAAGCAAATAAGTATTTAGTCAATGATCTTGGACTATGTTCCACCACTAAAGAGGAAGGGTTATGAGAAAGAAATAGGCTGTACTTTGGACTCATCACTGGGATGAGATAATCCTCGCCTGTGACAGTTTAAATCAGATACTTTTATTATTAGGAGTCACATCAGATTTTATTTACTCTTTGGTGGGCCAGTAAATACATTTTATAATTATTTCCTAATTTGTTGTTTATTAAAGTCCTTAAATGTGGGTTTACATTTGTTGTGTAAAACCCACATTTTTTCTTTCATGGTTTAGATAGCATGCAATTTTAAGCAACTTTCTAATTTACTTCAATTATCAAATTTTCTTTGTTCGCTTGCTATCTTTATTTAAAAAGCAGGAATGTAAAGCTTAGAAGCCGGCCCATTTTAGGTTCAGCACCCTGGATAGCGCTTGCTTATTGGTGGCTACGTTTAGCAACCCAATAAGCAAGTACAACCCAGGTTCTGAATCAGCTTTACTTTCCTGCTTTTTAAATAAAGATAGCAAGATAACAAAGAACAATTGATTATAGGAGTAAATTAGAAAGTTGCTTAAAATTGCATGTTCTATCTGAATCATTAAAGAAACAATTTGTGTTTAGTATCCCTTTAACTCCTGTTCCTCTTCTTCAAGAAAATGTTTGCCCAGGGTCCAGTCAATATTCTCTATCTTTATCTCTAGCTTCATCCTTCTACTTGCATACTACCCCTTGTCTCAATTTATGTCTTATTTTCATTCCTGTAAGGGAGTAGTGAGAGTGGAAATTGCAGTATTTTATTGTAGCATTAAAAGATTTCCATTCCACATCTAGCAATCTATTCTCAAATATCCACAGTAACAGCACTTAGGTTAATGGCAGCAATTATTTTTAGTGTATGGAAGCTTGATACTTTTTCCACTGAGGTAAACAGGACATTCTAATGCAGACAAGAGATCCTCTTATATGTTAGCACAATAAGTTTTAGTATCCCTTGCGAGTAACACGTATCTCCATTAAAGGGACAGTAAACTCAAAATTAAACTTTCACGATTAAAGGGATATGAAACCCAAAAATATTATTTTGTGATTTAGACAGAGCATACAAATAAAAAAAAAATGTCTATTCTATTATCAAATTTGTTTCTATTTTATTATTTTTAAAGAGATACCAAGGTAGGAGTCTGCAGCACTACATGGTAGTAAAATAGTGCTGCAAACTGCTACTATATAGTGCTCCAGACCAGCTAGCATATGTCTGTGCTTTTCAACAAAAGACACCAAGAGAACGAAGAAAATGTGATAATAGATGTAAATTAGAAATTTGTTTAAAATTCTATGCTCATGAATCATGAAAGAAAAAACAATGGATTCAAGTCCCTTCAAGATAAAGCCTACCATTTATTTTTTATCTTTATTTTTGGTGTTAGAAGCTGTACTACAATAATCATGAATTAGATGAACGTTATACAATAATAATATTCAACAACAAACAGAATAATAAAGAAGCATAGACAGGGTGTACTTGCACTAACAACAAATATATATCTATTATTATATCATTCCAAATAAAGATTTTCAAAACAGCCTTGTCTTGTGCAATGTATTTTATTTCATTTTTTATTTTTTTAAGGGATACTAAGCCCAAATTCTTTCTTTCATGATTCAGATAGAACATGCAATTTTAAGCAGCTTTCTAATTTACTCCTATTATCAATTTTCTTCTTTCTCTTGCTATCTTTATTTAAAAAAGAAGGCATCTAAGCTAAGGAGCCAGAACACTGGACAGCACTTATTTATTGGTGCTGTCCAATCAGCAAGCACAACCCATTTTGTGAACCAAAAATGGTCCAGCTTCTAAACTTACATTCTTGCTTTTCAAACAAAGATAGCAAAACAATGAAGAAAAATTGGTAATAGGAGTAAATTAGAAAGTTGCTTAAAATTGCATGCTCTATCTGAATCACAAAAGAAAAAAATTGGGTTCAATGTCCCTTTAAAGTTCTCAACAGCAGAAAAAAATGTAAAGATTATATTCCTCAAAACACTATAAACTATATATATAGGGAGATATATCCCTCTCTGTGTAAGTAAAGTGTGGTTGGCTTAGATGTGTGAGGTTTTGACACATGCTACTGAAAAAGTGTCACATTTTGTCAACTCGGCTGTAGTAGATTGTGGCCTACGCGGCTATATGAGTGGCGCGTTCTGTCAGCTCTGCTGTGTTGAGTTGTGGCCCGCGCTACTAGGCCATAGAAATAAAAGCATACCGAAGGCTTCAGATTTCTGCTGCCGGTGTGACTTTGGCTAGGAACCGAGCAGAGGGTTAATACATCCTCGCCTATGGTAACATAGCAATGGGGCCCTGAATACAGTGCTCTCCCTCCTCGAGCTGCTCTCACGCACCTCAGCATTCTCCACCCCTAATGGAAGTCCTATCGCATACAATTTTCAACAACTTTCCAATGTACTTTACTTCTATGATCTAATTTGCTTCTTTTTTTTGTATCCTTTAGTTGAAAACCATACTCAAGCTGGCTCAGAGGCAGCAATGCACTACTGGATGCTAGTTGCTAATTGGTGGCTGCACATATATGCCTCTTGTTATTGGCTCACTTGATGTTTTCATCTAGTATAATGCATAAATTAAATACTCTCATTTAGAGCATGTCATTTTTGCCTTAGCTTGCCTTAGTATATAATAAAAATATATTAACATCTCATACAGTTTTATTGAACACCAACAAATGGGTTAAATAATTAGCTAATGGCAAGGTGAATGGTTGATTCTTGTGTATGTCTTTTCTTATTGGCTCTGCTCAGCTGCAATGTGTTTTGGCTCCTGAGTGGAACTGTAGCTAAGTGTTTAACCCCTTTCCAAAGATTACAACAGCAAAAGGAAACTAGGTGTGTTTAAACTGTTTTTTGACTTTACTGTCCCTTTAATGGAGATACAAGTTTACAATAGACTATAGTAAACAAGGGATACTAACATATAAGAGGATTTATTTATTGCATTAGAATGTCCTTTTTACCTCAGTTGAAAAAATTTCAAGATTCCATACACTAAAAATAATTGCTACCATTTGTCTATGTGCCAAAGCTAACCTCCCCTAGCTGAATTACATTTGATCCTCTGTCACTAGCAGTGCTATCCCACTTGTCACTCCAGCCCTTAACATTTTTCTTCTGGAAGAGAAGACAATTCTGAAAGTCATGCAGCCAGAACTCACAAGATTATGTCAGATACCGCTAAATTCATCTTTGCTGCCTTGAAGAATCTCTTACCTATCTACCTTGAGAGGTTTTGCTATCTGGTGGAACCTTCAACTCCTGCTGGATTCACAGCTCTCTCGGATGAAGCTGCAAGCTCTGAAATGACTTAGCCATTATCCAACCTAAGCTCTGACTAGTGTGAAGATTTTGAGAGACCAGTGGATATAGCTGATTATAGTGGTGAGGGCATGAGAGATGCGATGGACCTGGCATTGCTTTTACCTGCCTGAAAGTTGGATGCAGTGTTGTCGTCTGTAAGGGGCTCATGTGCCATGCCTCCCCTTCTACTGGCCCGGCCGTTGCAATGAGGTAGAAATATACAATCTGCAGTAAGACTATAGCCCTTGAACCTTTTTTTGTGATATTAATTGTGGTAATTCATTCTGTGAGAGTATATATGTGTTAAGCCCAACTATTACCCACATTTGTGGGGCTCACCTAATCATGGTGGTAATTACTACAGGGATCTTTTTTACTTGCACAGTGCAGTGGGCTTCTCAGTGGTAGGCAAGATACCCCGTTGAAGTGGACTAGTGTGTTAGTAAATTTTGAAATTTGATCCACTTGTATGGAATATTCATTGATATTCACCCCAGCAGTTCTGATTTATTTTTTGTACTATATACTTTTTTGAATGCTTTTAATGAAGGTATGTGTATACCAAATTTTAAAATCTGGGTGAATTAAAGGTAAAGTCTAGTCAAAATTAAACTTTATGATTCAGATAGAGCGTGCAATTTTAAGCACCTTTCTAATTTACTCCTATTATCAATTTTTCTTCATTCTCTTGATATCTTTATTTGAAAAAGCAAGAATGTAAGCTTAGCAGCCGGCACATTTTTGGTTCAGCACCTGGGTTGTGCTTGCTGGTTGGTGGCTACATTTAGATATCAATCAGCAAGTGCTACTTAGGCACTGAACCAAAAATGGGCTTGCTTCTAAGCTTACATTCTTGTTTTTTTCAAATAAAGATACCAAGAGATTGAAGAAAAATTTGATAATAGGAGTAAATTAGAAAGGTGCTTAAAATTGCTACTTTATCTGAATCACAAAAGTTTAATTTTGACTAGACTATCCCTTTAAAAGTTGTTTTTTATTTTTTTGGTCTCATCTACATGTACTATTTGCACTGCTATTTAGCATTAATAAGTGTGTGCCTCAAATATGCACCAGGCACCCCCCATTTGTCTCATTTGCATTGTATGAATGAGACAATTTAGGTCTGAATTAATACGGATATATCAGACTATTTGCTTGTACTCAGGACCTATTTTTTTCTGTATTATTTAAACTCTAAACTCTGCCTTAGTTGTTTATTATGTAAAGTGAAAAATAAATCTAAAATCAACAATCCAACAACCCACTCTAAATTAATGGAAAAATGTATTTTATGATTCAGATAGAACATATAATTTTAAACAACTTTCCAATTTACTTCTAATATCAAATTTGCTTCATTCTCTTGCTATCCATTGCTGAAGGAACATCATTGCACTACTGGCACACATGTGTGCAGGCAACAATTAGCAGCTGCTCCCACAAGTGTAGGATATGTGCGTATTCGTTTTTAACAAGGGATACTAAGAGAACGAAGCACATTTGAAAATAGAAGTGAATTTAAAAGTGTCTTAAAATTACATGCTCTATATGAATGAGGCAAGTTTAATTTTGACTTTCCTATCCCTTTAATTCTCTTGGTGTCTTTTGTTGAAGAAACAGAAATGCACTACTGGGAGCTAGCTGAACACATTGGGTGAGTCAATGACATTAGGCATATATATATGCAGCCACCAATCAGCAACTCCTGAGCCTACCTAGGTATGCTTTTCAACAAAGCATACCAAGTCCACTTCTGTGTTTTGTATGTGTCTAGGGAGAGTACATAAGCCTGTGCAGTGTGCACCCTTGGGTAGTTGCCAGTTTGTTTCCTGGGCTTGACCCATTTGACCAGATGCAGTAACTAACTTACATTTTTGATTTTAATCTTAGATGTGTGCTTGCAAGCGAGTGCAAAGACTTTCCCTATGTGTTGTAAATATGTTTGAGCCTTTATAACTTTTTTGTGGAATATTTATTTTGAATAATTTTAATTAGATAGTGTTATTAGGAGTGTAACTGTACTTTGTAATGTATTTTTAATGTGTTTTGTCATACTGATGGTGTCACTTCCAGTGGGTGAAGCGTTGGAGTGAGCACGCTTGCATGTGAAGCTCCGATAGCGTGGAGCAAGTCATCAACACCCTGCTGAGGCGGCATAACCTATTGCCGGGGATTGCAATCCAGGCCTGGGGTAAAGAAGCAACAGCCGCACAGGAGCGGAAGTCCGAAGCACCAGCAAAGGTTGAGCGGTGTCGACCGTAGCACACTCAGAGGCACTGGCAGAAGACGCGCCAAACTTGTGTGTACGAGGCGCTAGAGAAAGATAGCCCGGAGAACGGATGAACGCAGAGCGGCATAAAGAAGGAGGTTCTGGAGGCTCAGAAGAAGCTTGGTAATTCCGTAGCATACTTTTTCCTGTCCTGGACGAGAGGTATCCCGTATCAGTGAGAGGCAAGAAGGAAGCCGGTCAAGTGAGCCAACCTCAAGCTCCGGTAGAGAACCAACGAAACCGCAAGTATAGGCTCAAGGAGCCCGGGCATATGACAGTTGGCCAGTTTAATTTGAAAGTGCTAAGCAGTTAAAGGAGAGAAGGGATTTCCCTCCTTTATTTTTAATGGAATATAAAACCTCAATGGCCAGCAGGCATGGTCTTGTAACAAAAAGCTGAAAGCCAGCGTTCTCGAAATACAAATGTAATTTGCAGTACCTTTTTTTTTTCATGACTGTCTCCACTCACTACTTCAGAATAGAGTGTATAACAAGTAAACAGCAAGAAAAAGCAGAAGTAAAGGGGGAGTAAAAACTTTCTCTATGTTATGCAATAGGGGGTTATATAGTCTCCCTGAAAAGCCTGAGTTCAAGGAAACTAAGGGCAATTTGCTGTATCCTGTCATTTCTCCCTGACTGTCTCCATTTAACACTCTAGAACACTCTAGAACAGAGTTCATAACAAGCAAACAGCAAAAAAAAAAAAATAAGTATAGGGGAGAGAAATCTACTCTTTCTTTTTTTTTTTTGCAACGGGAGATTATACAGTCCCCAGGAAAGTCAGCGTTCTAGGAAAACAAATGTAATTTGCAGTATTTCGACTGTTTTCATACAACACTCTAGAACAGAGTTTATAACAAGTTTAGTAAACTGTAAGAAAAACATAAGTAAAGGGGAGATAGAATTTCTCCTTTTGTAAAAGGAGGGCATACGGTCTCCCTGGCAGAAATAAATAAATATACTATCAAAGAAATAAAGGAGTACAATAACAGTTTAATCAACAGAATTTCAGAAAATTGACAGAGGGCGATCAAAAAGTAACTTGTCAGTGCAACGCAGCTCAGACCAGCTGGTTGTTTCAGAGCTTTTGGAAAAATTATAAGTTTCCAGAGACTGGGACTGCACGTTTTTTTCATTTTTTTCTTGTTTTTGCGCTTTTTCTTTTTTCTTTTCTTTTGTTTTTTTCCTTATTTTGTTGCCTTTTTTTCCCTTTTGTCTTATATATACAGATTGTCTTGTCTCCATAGGAGCAATAAGGGGGATGTAAAAGGGTAAAAACTTTCAAAAAGGGCTTGAAGAGTTAGCAAAATATCTGAAAAATTGTTTTATGTTTCTACTTTAGAAAATGTTGTTAGACACGAAGTGTGATAAAGTATATAAGTTACACAGGTAAAGATATTCTTAAAAGGAATTGTATAGATATAAGATATACAGAGGTGTAAGCTGATATCAAGCTGTAAAGGGGTAAAAGAACCAAGGGTAACACACAGCTGGTTAAAACAAATGAAGGTGTAGAAGACCAATTTGAATACCGTATACCTGTTATGATAACAAGAGTATTGGTAATTGTATGGTTTTCAGATTCAGACGTATTTGGTGACTATGTAGTTTGCCAGCAAAAGATATATGAACATATGTATAAATTAAACAAATGTTAGAGTTTTAAGATACTCAGACACACATGAATGTATAAAAAGTGATCAGAGCAGGAGCTGTGCAGATAGTGTTGTTTGGGGTTATACTGTAATCGCACGGATGCTTATAAAGGATAAAAGGCTAAAGGATTTTGCAAGGAGGAATATTTAAATAAAGTATTACAATAACAACTTAGGGTAACAGGTGTTGAAACACAGTAAAAGTATAAAGTATCTATTAAAACAAATAGCCAATCACATACATAAGCAAACAAGTCGAGTAGAACAGTCACCCTTGGGTATTGTATCTAAGCTCAATATATTTGCAGGGGTATCTGTTGAGGTGGAATAGGTTAAGAAACTAAAGGTACAGATTCTTTAGAAGAAATCGAAATATATGACAAAGTTATTGATTGTTACTGGGTGGAGTATAACACCGTATCTACCTGACCCTGTTTGATCTCGGAAGTTAAGTGGGGCCCAGAAGCATAATATGAAACGGATTTACATAGAAGTATATAATAAGGGTTAAAATCAGAAGCATACGCCCAGAAATACATAAATAGAGACAATAAAATCTTCAAAGTCTATGGAAAAATATATGACAACCGTGAAAAATAGATCCCCAGCAATGCCCCTAAAAAAAGATAAAAAACAGAAAGCATTACAGGAGCCAGGTTTAGATTCAAATCCTGAAAGTCCAGGCAGAAATGTAGAGGTACAGATGACAACAAACCAATTAGCTGATTTAATATTGCCACAATTCGAGCTGGTAAAGAAAGAGATAACTGATCTTTCGCAGGAAGTAAGACAATTTTCTATAAGAATTACAGAAGTAGAAACCAGGGTATCAGATTTGGAGGACAAAGCTAGTGCTCAGGATGTAAATATGACTAAATATGCTGAGAAAATTAAGTTATTACAACAGAAGGTTGAGGACTTAGAGGACAGATCCCGTCGTAATAATATCCGAGTAGTGGGGCTGCCAGAAATCAAGCAGTTTGAGGATTTATTAACATTTGGAGCCAATATGCTCCCTAAATTGTTGGGGATCCAAACAGATAAAGGGGCCATACCTGTAGAAAGAGCACACAGAATCAGCAGCATTAGACATATGACAGAAGGGAATGCACGCCCTAGGATGGTGCTAATTAAATATTTCAACTTTCAGGATAAAGTCAATATTATGCAACACTATAGAAAAGCACAAACACTAACAATAGAAAGGAAAAAAATATAGATTTTTCAGGATTTTTCTTCAGAGACATCATCAAGAAGAAGGGCAATGGCACCATTTTGTTCAGGGTTAATCAAAGCAGGGCTAAAAACAACAATGATATATCCTGCAAAAATAATTGTGTTAAGTATGGAAGGCAATGTTGTGTTGAACACAGTAGAAGAAGCGAAATCTTTCTGTCATGAAAATAATATTGAGGTATGATAAAACCTGAAATTTAAGAATAGTAAGTAACAAGCACCAATGAAAAATGGTGAAAACATGGATAGTTGATAGTTAGGGGTGGGGTGTTCGGGGGATCCCCTTTTTTTTTCTCTCTCTCTCTTCTGTAGAAATAGGTTACAGCAGCTATGTCTTCCTCTGTGAATCTGGTATCTTGGAACGTGGGGGTGATAACCTCCCCTATTAAACGGAAAAATGTTATGAGACTGCTAAAAAGTAAGAAACCAGAAATTATTTTTTACAAGAGTTACACTTATAAAGCACTGAGATAGAGAAATTAAAAGTAAACTGGGTAGCAGAAATAATAGCCACACCTTGCAACAAATGCAAGCGAGGGGTAGCCATTATAATGAGTAAGAACCTGTCATATGAAATAATAAAACAAGAACTAGACCCTCATGGCAGGTACATTATACTTCAAATGCAGATAGATAAAGTAAAGTGGATATTTTGCAACATATACGGCCCCAATAAATTTGAGAAACAGTTCTGGCAGAAAATCCAACACAAATTAACACCACACTTGGGTCAGAACCTAGTCATAGCGGGTGACATGAAATTCACATTATATCCAGAGCTAGACAGATTCAGGAGTAGAAACAGTCAGACAAATCACCGGGAAGCCAAATATTTTAGAGATTATATCAAGACTTTAAAATTAACAAATATCTGGCGACAACAACACCCAGCAGATCGGATGTTTACGTGTGAGTCCAAGGCCCATAAAAAATGTTCTCGCATTGATCTATTTTTTATAGACGAGCAAATGTTAAGGTATGAGATGGAAACAAGTATAGCTGACATAATCCTCTCAGATCACGCAATTATAGGTTTGAAGATTAAGGTGGACTCTAATGTAGGAAGGGGGGGAACACATTTCGCTTCCCAGCATACATGATTAAAAACATTCATTTTGTGAACTGGTTAAAAACTAGATGGCAAGAGTATTGCTCACAGAATACAGAGTACAGAAATAAAAAATAAATTTTTTGGGAGGCAGGGAAAGCAGTGTTACGCGGAGAAATAAAGGCTTACATGGTCAAAATGACGCGCAGTAGGAGGGCAAGAGAAACGCAACTAGCAAATCAATTAAGAAATGCATATGATAAGTATTTAAAAAATCCAAATCAGGGTACGTGGAGAAAATATATATTATCTAAGTCAGAAATAGAGGATTTTCTGAAAAATAAATGGGCAGGAGAAGATCTAAAAGTCAGGGCTATCTATCAAGGGTATCAAGGGGTATCCGCAAAACATCTGGCAAAGATTACGAAATTCAGGAAACAGAAAAACCTAATATCTGCTATCAGAGAAGGGAAAAGAATCTACACTAATCCAATAGAAATTAAAGATGCATTTTTTAGGTACTAC
Source organism: Bombina bombina (assembly GCF_027579735.1). NCBI lineage: Eukaryota > Metazoa > Chordata > Amphibia > Anura > Bombinatoridae > Bombina > Bombina bombina. The sequence goes on from NC_069501.1 coordinate 628,290,477, forward strand.
CAGAAGATATATGCCAGTGGCGAGATTAATACAGGTATTAAGAATCAGTTCTGGGAAAAAATAATTAATCCCCGGGTATCGGAGGAGGAGCTTAATCAAATTAACGCCCCAATTACAGAGTCAGAGATAGTAAAGACAATTCAAAAGGGGAAAACAGGAAAAGCGCCTGGTCCAGACGGGCTTTCAATTGAATTTTATAAAATACTTGTTGATACAGTAGGTGGAACACTTGAGAGTCTATATAATGGCTACTATCAAAAAAAAGTGTTGAACTCACCGTACTTCTCTAACTCAGTGATAACTCTAATTCATAAGAAAGGGAAAAGCGTAGAAGAACTATCCTCGTATCGCCCTATCTCCCTGCTAAACCAGGATTATAAAATACTCATGTCAGTGATAGCAGATAGACTCAAAAAAGTAGTGAGCAAATTGATTCATACAGACCAGGCAGGTTTTATACCAAACAGGAATTCAGTGCGCAATATGAGAAGGGTCTTAACAATGTTGGATTTTTTTTATAAGGTCGACCAGGCCGGCGGAAAAGCATATAATGATAACAAAGATAAAGATCTAGCGTTAGTCACAGTAGACGCAGAAAAAGCATTTGATTCTATTGAATGGGACCATTTGATAACTGCACTTGGAAAATATGGTTTTTCGGGCTGCCTGGTTGACCTGATCAAATTGATTTATAGTAAACCTAGATCGCAAATATTGGTAAATGGGGAACTCACACAACACATAACTTTGGGAAAAGGTACACGTCAAGGTTGCCCGTTATCACCGTTACTGTTTAATCTAGGTTTGGAACCTCTGGCAATATACATCAGGGAGGTAATACAACCATTATACATGGGCAAAGAGAGCGTGCTGATTTCACTATATGCAGACGATATTCTTCTTTTTTTACAGAATACAGTAGAAAGTATCCCAAAATTTATGGAAATCATAGCGGAATTTAGTTCTTTCTCAGGATACAAAATGAATCCCACTAAGTCAGAGTTGTTATGGGTAAATAAAACAAGAGTACGTACGACGCATATATTTAGAGAAGTCAAAAATATTAATTATCTTGGGATCAAGATTAGCAGAAACCCGAATGAATGGTATCGTTTGAATTATAGGGAATTCTTTAATAATATTCATACAGACTTAAAAAAATGGAATCTATACTATCTCTCATTATTGGCTAGGTGTATGTTAATAAAAACAATTCTATTTCCCAGACTTTTATTTTTAATACAAAATTTACCTATTCTTTTATCTAAAAAAGACATAGGAAAATATAATAGAGCATGCACAACTTTTATCTGGGGGGGGGGACCCAGAATATCAATGGAGAAAATGAGTAATATAAAACAATTCGTTGGTTTTTCAGTTCCGAACATTAAGTATTATAATTATGTCATGTTGGTGAAATATGCACTAGATTGGTTGACTAATTCAGAACATGTAACATATTATAACTTAGAAACAGAGATGATTGCCCCGTTTAGCTTACAAGCTATACTTCACTATCCGTACAAGAAACTCCCACTTAACGTCAGCTCCATGCCAACGTTTGCAAATATTATTAGGGCTTGGCAACAGTATTGTAGGCTGGTAGGCCAGGAATTTCAGGTGTCCCCATATTTACCGATTAGTGGGTGTGTAGATTTCTCCCCAGGGCATAAAAATAGATTATTTCTGGAATGGAGAAGGAAAGGACTTAGCCAATTCATACAATTTAAAGAGGAGATAGAAGGACAGATACGTACTTTTCAGAGTCTGGCTGCAGAATACAATCTCCCCGCAAAAAAAATGTATGCATATCTTCAAGTGCGCCACTATGTTGAGAAATATAATAGAGAGGTGACAATGGATTGGAAACAAGAACAAATAGTTGAGGGTCTAAAGTTATATCAAGCTGGGAAACGGTCAATCTCTTGGTGGTATCAGAAAATATTGAGGGTTAAAGGGCAAGAGCATATGAACCAGGCTAAAGACAAATTTATGAAATATTTCGATACGATTCAAACGGCAGATATTACAAATAGTATAAAATTGTCAGTTGAAGCAACCGACGTTATTAATTGGAGGGAGTCACAGTGCAAACTAATTAATAATTTTTATTTGACTCCAGTAAGATTAGCGAAATGGACTCTCTCTAAATCTGGGAATTGTTTTAAATGTGCGGCACCAGACGCAAACTTGTTACACTGTCTGTGGAGCTGTCCCAAAGTGAGACAATATTGGGCAAGGATACAATATTGGTTAAATTTATATCTTGAAGTAAAGATAGAATTGCAGCCGATACAAATATTTTTCCTAAGACATACAGAAAATATGGGCGACAGACATCTCACAAATTTAGTCATATTAGCGGCAAGAAGTCTATTGTTTAAAAAATGGAAAAAAACAGAAATTCCAAGTATTAGAGAATTTGTAAATATTATAAAAATGCAGATGATAATAGACAGACAAAACTTGAAGGTTGGATCAGATAAACAATACAAAAGTTATTTTAGAAAATGGAAAAGTTTCATAAGTTCCTGGCCTCAGATGTTGCAGCGGCAATTCTTAGAACCATTCCAGAATGCTATACCATTTTTGAATCTTGTAGTAGCAGGAGTCCTACCCTCACAGTGGTTAATAGGAAATAGGACATAAAAGAGAGTTTTTTTCACTTTTTTTTTCTTTTTTTCTCTCCCTCCCCTTCTTCCGCCCCCCCCGCACGCCCTATACCTCAAGTTCAGATATCTCTGAGCGGAGAGGTTAGGGTGGTCAACAGTATAGATATATACTATACAAGCATTTTTTAAAGGAAGTAAGAGGTCCTTTTTTTAGAAATAATTACATTACGTCATAAGAGGGCAATTTCATGTTTAGAATTACGGAAGTATATATAGAGGATGCTGTTAAAGAGGGAAATTCAGGGATTCAGAGATTGGTTATGTCATTGAGAGGTAATATTAGGTACTGTAATAACGAGATCTGGGTTAAAGTTGGTTTCAGCCTGGTAAACTCCCAGGCAGAAGCCATAATTTAAGTTAACAGAGTTGTCTTTTTTTGTACAATAGATTTAAAGTATAAGAATATCTGTTCCGAATAAGTATGTCTTTGTAAATATAGAAGAATTTTATTTTTGTTTTTTGTTGTGATTAATCAACAGAGCCGTTTTCCTTTTTTGTTTAAAAAAAGATCTAAAGTGTAAAACATTTTAGAATATCTGTTTTGAATAATGAAGTCTCTGTAAACATAGAAGAATCTTATTCTTTGTTTTGATCAATGGATGTCTAATTTTTTCCTTTTTATGTTATGTTTGTGTCTTGGAAATTTAATAAAAATAATTTAAAAAATGTGTTTTGTGACACATTGTTTTTTTCTAAACAGGTAAACCTGAGCTCTAAGGCTGTGCTAACCCGACGTGCATTAACTTCAGTTGTGCTCAAGCGATCGCGTTTACTTTCAACTTGTAACACAAGCGATAAATCTGATGCCTGCAAACAATCCCAGTAAACCCCTTATTGCTTGCTTGTAACTGTTAACGGGCCACTCGTAATCTGGCCCTAAATGCAATATAGTTTTTTAATAATTGAATGTCCCTCTCTACCTTTGGATTTTGAGGAACAACATAAATGACTCTGCTACAGTAGTTTTATTTTAACTTTCATCAGATTTTAGTTCACATTTTTAAGGAAAAAATATTTTCAACATGTTCTTTCATATGTTCAATAGAACTGATATAGAATTTGTTGGGAAATACCAGTACAGAAGCTGGACTGTATGAAGATTCTACTTACATTCAGATGATTTATTTATTACCTTTTGTGTGTCTGACCAAGCCTTTTGGAATGTCTACAGTAGCTCGCACCTAGTGGTTGCACAATATGCCAAATTCCATTCATCAGCTGGTTTTGATTCTAAAGAATATAGGATAACTAAGCATAGGACTTAAAGGACTTAAAGGGACAGTTCACCCAAAAACCTTCTCCCCTTTAAATTATTCCCAATGATCCTTTTTACCTGCTAGAGTGTATTAAATTGGTTGCAAGTAGCTCCTTTACTCCTATTTCAGCATTTGAAATAGCTGATTTAGCTTGTGGTTTCCCAGCCTATACTGAAAGTAAACACAGTCAGCAGAAGAAGTTACAATCTCAGTGGGATGCAGGATAGTTAAGTAATAAAATGATAATTTTCCATTGTTCTCTCTTTGTATTGAGCTATGCTGTTCCAGACAATTATAAGATAAGGAAGCAAGTCTGTGTACACAAAATTATAACATAATGAGATCTGATATTACCTTAAATTCAGCCTATTGTAATAGGCTGTGGTTTCAAAGCACAAAACCAGCTACTTCATATACACAAATAAACCTGAAAATGCAATTTCTCAAATATTTTATACTCTGCAGGTGGTATAACAAGTCATTTAAAATTCATTAATGGAAAAACAATTTTACAGTGTACTGTCCCTTTAAAGGGATACTAAAAAAATGGATACTAAACCCACTTTTTTTTCCCTTTCATTATTCAGATAGAGCATGACATTTTAAGCAACTTTCTAATTTACTTCTATGATCAATTTTTCTTCGTTCTCTTGCTATCTTTATTTAAAAAGCAGGAATGTAAATCTTAGCAGCCAGCCCATTTTAGGTTCAGCACCATGGATAGTGCTTGCCTATTGGTGACTGACATTTAGCCATCAATAAGCAAGCATAACCCAGGTTCTCAACCAAAAATGGTCCGGCTCCTATGCATCACATTCCTGCTTTTTAAATAAAGATAGCAAGAGAACGAAGAAAAATTGATAATGGGAGCAAATTAGAAGGTTGCTTAAAATTGCATGCTCTATCTAAATCACAAAAGAAAAAAATGTGGGTTTAGTGTCCCTTTAAATAACCCTGCATTGTTCTGTTTTATTTTCAGAAGTATAAGTGTATATATATATATATATATATATATATATATATATATATAGTCGTGAGTAGCGCACTCCCACTCCACTCGCTCACAGTTGTAGTACCAGGGTGCAAAAAGGTGCATTCACCCCTTCCTAAGAGCTCAGACGTCTGAGGAAGGGGTGAAGGCTCCGAAACGACACAAAACCAGCATGTGACTAAAGCTCTTGACTAAAGCAGCAGTAGCAAATAGAACATAAATTAATGTCCAGCTGAGGTCAAACTTGTAGAGAAAACTAAAACATAGGCTAATTCTAAAAACGCAAGAGACTAATAATATGGCATTTAAATTGACATTAAATTAGTTTTTAAATGGATAATATATATAATCAATTAAGTAATGATCTGTAAAATATTTGCATGAACATACAAGTTTTATATGCATTTAAAACTGTGATTTTATTCGCAGAATTAATGTACAGTTTATAGGTGTTTTTTTTAAACATTTTAGGACAGATTTGATTTAGGCCTAGATTACAAGTGGTGCGCTATCAATTTCTCAAATCTGGTATTACAAGTCAATGGGAATTGAGATTGTTTTGCACGCCCTCAATGGATAGTATGGTCACATTAAACATCACTCATATTACAATTTGTGAGTTATGTGTTGCACTTGAGCAACAGCACTAAATTCTTTAGTGTGACTTGAGACCTAAAGTAAAGTGTTAGGGCTAAAATATAATAAAATACATGTAAATTATATTAAAATAAAGTATTACACTCTTATATATATTTATATATCTAAAATAAAAATATTTTTTACAGAGTGAAGAACAATGCTATTTCAGTTATTTTTTAATGTTTCTCCAGGTTTAGCGCACTTGGCTTAGGGCGCCAACTGATCAGCGAAAGCCAGAACAGGGTTTTAGAGCATGGCCAATAGAAGTTTATAGGGAGAAGGACTTAGCATGCCCGTGCTATCTGACCTCCAGATGTTAACGCCCCTCTGGCTTTTGCTCAAGCTCAAGCAAAAACTTTTTACTTACAACCTCTAATATGAGGACAAGAATAGGAGCGCTATTGATTTAAGTTGAGTGGTGTTAGCGCTCAATAGTGCTAAGATATTTTAGCTCCACTTGTAATCTAGTGTTTTAAATTGATATGAAACCCAAAATTATTTTTCATGATTCAGATAGAGAATACAATTTAAAAAAAGTTTTCAATGTACTTTGTTCTCATGTTATTCTTTGTTGAAGAGATATCTAGTCTAGATAAGTAGCGTAGACATTTCTGGGACACTACATGACAGGAAATGGTGCTGCCATCTAGTTCTCTTGCTAATGTATAACATTGTTGCAAAACTGCTGCCATATAGTGCTGCAGACACGTGCACACTCCTGAACTTACCTTTCTGCTTTTCAACAAAGGATAACAAGAAAATTAAGAACATTTGATAATAGAAGTACTTTGGCAAGTTGTTTCAAATAATATGTCCTATCCGAATCATGAAACAACATTTTTGGGTTTTATGTCCATTTTAAAGTCTTTTTAATTTTACACTTAATCAACTTCACCGATCAGCATTGTGTAAGGGTGGGCTCACTTCTCACTATCAAACCTGAGCCCCTGAGCTCTTCTGACTGATGCAATCAAATATAATAATTTTCAAACCTCTAAACATTTATCTTTAAACAAAAACATCCAAACTGGTTTAAAAGAACAGTTCAGACAACTATAGAATACCTTTTGTCTAAAACACCTTTTTGCCCTTCACTCACAAGAAGATATATATATATACACAACACACAGAGAAAACCCAGCACTCACTTACAAGCTCTCAGCTAAGATTTAAAAGCAAAAATGGAAAGGTTAGTCACCGCATCTGGCCAAATGGGACAAGCTCAGGCACCACGTCAAGGTCCTTTCCAATACCTGAGACCCTAAAACAGCCACACAATGCAAGCTCACAAATCCAAACAAACTGGGAACAAGGGAAGGGTGCACAGGCTTAGGTAATCACCCTAAACATATACAAAACACGGAAGGGGACTGCACTCTCATACCGGACCGGGTACACATCCCATGACCCTGCAACATGCTCAGCCCTGGGTGCTCACCGGCACTCACAGGAAACTGTGCTGTCCCCAGAGTCACAGGCAGTTAATCCCAGACAGGTCTGGGTACAAGAACCATAGGGAAAATTGCAAAACAAATGAATACAACACACAGAGAAAGTCCAGCACTCACTTACAAGCTCTCAGCTAAGATTTAAAAGCAAAAATGGAAAGGTTAGTTACCGCATCTGGCCAAATGGGACAAGCCCAGGTACCCCGTCAAGGTCCTTTCCAATACCTGGGACCATAAAACAGTCACACAATGCAAGCTTTCAAATCTAAACAAACTGGGAACAAGGGAAGGGTGCACAGGCTTATGTAATCACCCTAGACATATACAAAACACGGAAGGGGACTGCACTCTCATACCGGACCGGGTACACATCCCATGACCCTGCAACATGCTCAGCCCTGGGTGCTCACCGGCACTCACAGGAAGCTGTGCTGTCCCCAGAGTCACAGGCAGTTAACCCTAGACAGGTCTGGGTGCAAGAGCCATAGGGAAAATTACAAAACAAATAATTACAACACACAGAGAAAGTCCAGCACTCTCAAGCTCTCAGCTAACATTTAAAAGCAAAAATGGAAAGGTTAGTTACCGCATCTGGCCAAATGGGACAAGCCCAGGTACCCCGTCAAGGTCCTCTCCAATACCTGGGACCCTAAAACAGCCACACAATGCAAGCTCTCAAATCCAAACAAACTGGGAAAAAGGGAAGGGTGCACAGGCTTATGTAATCACCCTAGACATATACAAAACAAGGAAGGGGACTGCGCTCTCATACCGGACCGGGTACACATTCCATGACCCTGCAACATGCTCAGCCCTGGGTGCTCACTGGCACTCACAGGAAGCTGTGCTGTCCCCAGAGTCACAAGCAGTTAACCCCAGACAGGTCTGGGTGCAGGAACCATAGGGAAAATTACAAAACAAATTAATACAACACACAGAGAAAGTCCAGCACTCGCAAGTTATCAGCTAAGATTTAAAAGCAAAAATGGAAAGGTTAGTTACCGGATCTGTGTGTTGTATTAATTTATTTTGTAATTTTCCCTATGGTTCTTGCACAGCAGTTATGAAGCAGGGGGCGGTGTTGCACCAGTAGCTCACAAGAGCTGCTGGTGCAATGCTGAATGCGGAGAGCGTATTGCTCTCCGCATTCAGCGATGTCTGTCAGACCTGATCCGCACTGTCGGATCAGGTCCGACAGACCTTTGATAAATAGGCCTCTATATGATCTATGTATTAGTTTGTGAATGGTTAGAAAGGGTTCATTTGTTCTAGGGGACAGGGAAACCAATGAAAAGAAAAAGCATAATACAATATGCTCATTTGACAAAATAAAGCTGTATTATTCATAACAAAATTCTTCTCAGATATGAAGGTACATAATCATGCATCTTAAAAGTTGTGTTTAATGTCCCTTGTTTTAGTTGAAGACTTTCTGTTTTAAATCACATTCTTTTTAAACGTCCTATAAAAGAGCGCTGAATTACTTGAAAACCTGTTATATATATTATTTATATATAATTGTGTATAACTGTTCATTTATTTACAAGTGGAGCGCTATTTAAAACTCCAGATTGAGGTTGGTTCATAGAATAGATTACACTGAAAGGACTTCCGGTGGGGAGGAGTGTGAACACGCTTACACGCTCTGAGCTCAGGACAGCGAGCTGTGGAGATTCGAACCCCCATGCACAGTGCTCCTGTTGGCGGTTATGGAAACAAACTGCCTGGGGAGAAAGCATACGTGGTGTGACACGGAGGTCTAAACGATACCGCCATGGTCAGGTTGTACTGACAAATAGCCAGTCTAAAAGGTCGGAGGAACACGTTGGAAGCAGAGGGTGAGGCGGCAACTGGTGCACAGCGGGCGGAGGCGCAGATGCAAGTGGCGGTGTTTGCGGATCCGTGGTAATCTGAAGCAAGCTGAACTGCTAATTGGAAAAGCGGTACTTTCGGGAGGTAGAAACGGACAAATTCGGGAGGTATCCTGGAGGAGCCATTTCAGCCCCTGAGGGTTCCGGAAGCCTAGGTGAAAGGCAATAGAAGAGAGCACACAGAAACTGCAAAACCGCAAGTATATTAAGTGCATGCCCTAAGAGGTTGATGATATCGCCTCACCCCGTAAGGCCTTCATATACGGAGACATTTGGCTTTAGCTAACTGCTATTGTTTTAATATGACAACACCTTAAAAATAAAAGAACGGGGAGAGTGTATGGAGATCCCTACTTGGTATATATTGGGATAAATTGCTGACCGCACAGTTCATCTAGAATCACTGATACAGATTGGCAGTAATAGTGGAGAAGGATAAATGCGTGGAGATTTTTAAACTCTGTGCTTTGTATTGTGAGGCTGTGGATATAACCAGAATTACCGCATATACCAGGTTGAAGTGTTTGGTGTTTTGATTCCAATGTGACTATTTAATGTTAAAGCGCAGTTTTTTTGCCTCAAAGTGAACCACGCAAAGAGATATATATATTGGGAAAAAGACATTTCTACTTGTAAATTGCTAAACACGTTTCAGCAAACACAGTTTCCAGTAAAATTTGCCTATTGCTGAAGTGGTTTTGTTTGCTGGTGGCGGTATGTGGAAAAGCAGCTGCACTTGCCCAGTCTATCTTAGTAGAGATACATACAACCACGGCCAAAAGCTAACTTCATTGGTACTAGCATATCAGGTTTTTGCGGAAACTGCCTGCAGATATTGGATGGGCTAAACTCAGATAAGAGGCTGCAAAGAATTTGCCTGCAGGCAAAGTGATAAGTTTGTCCGGGGACTGTAAACAAAAGATTTAAAGATATTCACGGACTAATACCTTTTGTTATTGTAGTCTTGTCTGTTTTCTTTACCTAAAGAGTCTATTTATAAGGGAATACTGAAGTAGGTTGGATAAGATAGCTTTCTAAAAATTCAGTAAAAAGGCTTGTCAGGGTACCAATACTATAGTGAGATAAAAGTATATGAGTTAAAATAAAGGATCTCTTTTTTTCCCAGGCCAAAAATAATATAAGTCACAAAATATCTCTGTAAAGGTTTGGTCTGTGGAATAAGATAGCCTGTTAAGTGTATATAATTTTTTAAATTTTGAATTGTTCCCTAAAACAAGGGCTCCTTTGGTACAGGGGTAAAACCCATTTGATAGGTCACTGAAAAAGGATATTTTTTTTCTTTATTGCATGAGCATATTGGTATAAAAAAACTGTTGTAGAGTTTAAAGGAAACAGCTGGTGAGTCTGATAGCTATATGAATCGAACAGTGAAGTAGAATCAAAAGAGGAAGGTTTGTGAAAACTATAAAATGCATTTGTCGAACTAACATTGCTGTAGCGGGTCATGGAATAAGGGGAACAACTTGTAATCCTTTTTTTCACTTTGTTGGCACCTTTTTTTTTTTTTTTTTTTTTTTTTTTTACACACTTAATATCTTAGGGAAATTAGATAAGATAGAATTATATGTTGGTTGTGTTGTTTTTTCCCCTCTTCTTGCTTTTTTTACACTATTCACAAATAGGGCACATTTCTGGGCTTAGTGAGACCCCCAGATCTTAATGGAAAAATATATAACAAATGTTAAACCCAGGTCCCCAGCTATGCCGTCTAGGAGAGACAAAAAAACAAATAAAGTGGCACAAGACTCACTAGTAGAGACAACTGTTATCACTCCACAAGATATGGAAAAAGGTGTAGAGGCTCAAATAACAAATAATCAGATAGTGGACCTAATATTGCCCCAGTTTGAGGGGATTAAAAAGGAGATTGCAGGTCTCACTGTAGAAATCAGGCAATTTTCTAACAGGTTGTCAGAAGTTGAATCACGAGTGTCCGATCTTGAGGACCTTTATACTAATCAGGAAGATGTTAATCAGAAACTTTCGAATACTATTAAGGTACTACAGTCCAAGATAGAGGACTTAGAAGATAGGTCAAGGAGGAACAACGTAAGTGTAGTTGGAGTTCCAGAAATTACTGAATATGCAGACCTCATACAATTTGCATCAGTTACCTTGCCAAAGTTGATAGATATGCCAATGCAGGAAGAGAAAATAGCGGTAGAAAGAGCACATCATATTGGGTCTATTAGATCAGAGTCAGATAAAATAAACCGCCCGAGAATGATTATGATTCGTTATTTAAATTTTCAAGATAAGGTGTCAGTATTAAGGCAGTATAGAAAGTCAAGTCCATTAATGATTGAAGGCAAAAAGGTTCTTTTGTTTCAGGACTCTACTGCAGATACGTCTGCGAAAAGGAAAGATATGTCTCCCTACTGTTCCGAGTGTATAAAAGCTGGAATGAAAGCCATTTTAAAGTATCCTGCTAAGTTAGTAATAGAAAGCAATGAAGGTCAGGTAGTTTTAAATACACCAAATGAAGCTAAGGCCTTTTGTCTTAAAATTAATATACAGATATAAAACAAATGTTTTTGACCTACTATAATTGAAAAAGTATAGATGATGGGTTCACTCAGGGAGCAGCTCCTAACATTTCTCTTGAGCATATTTTTAAGCTTCTTTTTTTGGAATATATATGGCTATGGGAATTTATGTTTGTAAAAGTATTGTAAGGTTGCTGTTTTTAACAGCAGAGGGAGGTGTTTGTTGTGATTGTGGAATGTGGTTGTGGGGGGTGTTGTTTTTTTTTGTCTTTCTCTATGAGATCTGCATTTGGTGTAAATATTTTGAAAAAGGAAGAAGAAAAGGAAAAAAAAAAAAAAGAAAAAAAATTATTTTTTATTATCTTTCTCTATGAGGTTAGTATCTGATGTAAATATGTTAACTTGCTTAATTAAATGAGTACTAATTTAAACATTGTATCTTGGAATATTGGAGGAGTCACATCCCCAATAAAATGCAAAAATATCTTAAAAACCCTTAAAAAATATAATTCTGATATAGTCCTCCTGCAGGAGCTGCACCTAAAGGCAGAAGAGATCCCAAAATTAAGGCTGAATTGGATTGCTGAAATCTTAGCCACACCTTGCCTAACAAGAAAGCGAGGTGTAGCTATTCTGATTAATAAAAATTTAACATATAACATAATTAGCGTTGATGCTGATTTAGCAGGTCGGTATTTAATTCTACAAATTAAAATTGACGCCAAAATTTGGACAATATGTAATGTGTATGGGCCAAATGAATTGGATAAAGATTTCTGGAACAACCTTAAAAATAAATTAGTTCCCTATTTGGGGCAAAATTTGATCCTAGCAGGGGACTTTAACATGGTCCTATACCCAGAGATAGATAGGTTCTTGCAAAAGAAAAGTGGAGGGAGACACAAAAGAGAGAGTTTTGGAAAGCTTTAAAGTTAAAAGATATCTGGAGAGTCCAACACCCGGACATAAAAGAATACTCCTGTGAGTCTAAATCACACAAGAATTTCTCTAGAATAGATTTGTTTCTTATAGACGAAAACCTATTAAAATTATATACAGAGTCTGAAATTGCTGAATTTGGTCTATCGGACCATGCTATTATAATATTAAAATTGAATCTTAATCCTTAAGAGGCAACAAATAGGAACACCTTCAGATTTCCAGCTATATGGTCAATAACTTGGGTTTTTGTAACTGGCTAACACAAAGATGGCAAGAATATTCTAATTTAAATTGTACATACAGGAATAAGACAGAAATTTTTTGGGAAGCAGGTAAAGCGGTCATGAGAGGCGAAATTAAACAATATATGGTAAGAATGAAAAGAAAGATGGCTAGTAGGGAACTACAACTCGCAAATCAGTTGAAAAACGCGTACCAAAAATATATTTTAAAGCCAGATAGGTTTTCGTGGGATAAATATAGAAATGCTAGAGAAGAGCGAGACTTCTTTATGAATAAAAAATGGGCAATGGAGGATATTAAGAATAGGCATTACTGGCAGGGCCCGCAGGGCATATCAGCTAAAAATTTGACTAAAATTAGAAATTTCAGGAAAAATAAAAATATGATTATGTCGATAAGGCATGATAACAAAGTATACACCAAATCGCTTGAAATCCGGGAGGCCTTTTTTAAATATTATCAGAATATCTATGCTTTAGGGGACTTAGATGTAAAGGCAAAAGAGACCTTCTGGGAAAAGATTAAAATTGGCGCAATTGAACTTACCAATTTATACTGAGGAAGTTAAGGGTGCTATTGATAGAATAAAGATCGGGAAAGCACCGGGTCCAGAGGGCATTGCGGCAGAGTTGTATAGAATATTGAAAACAGATATAGCTGATATCTTAACAGAACTATTTAATTTATACTTTGTTCAAAATAGAATGAAATCTGTATATTTTGGGGATTCAGTAATTATGCTGATTCATAAAAAGGGTAAACTACCAGAGGATATGGGTTCGTACAGACCCATATCTCTACTTAACAACGATTATAAGCTGTTAATGAATATCATTGCTGAGAGGCTGAAAAAAGTGATTGGAGACATAATTCACCCTGATCAGACGGGTTTCATGCCGGGGAGGAATGTAGTGAGGAACATACGCAGGGTATTATTAACAATTGAGCACTATTATAATAAATTACACAGAACAGGGATGCATGATGAAGTAGATCATGCCTTAGTTACAATAGACGCGGAAAAGGCGTTTGATTCAATAATCTGGGATCATTTGACGACTTCTCTATTACAGTTTGGGTTTTCAGGTAATTTGGTAAATTTGGTGAACTTGATATACAAATCACCAAGATCACAAGTATTAGTAAATGGGGGGTTTACATCATATATTATCCTACAAAAAGGAACTAGACAGGGATGCCCATTATCCCCACTTCTTTTTAATATCGCTCTAGAGCCTCTGGCAATTTATTTCAGGGAGAGGTTAGAGGGTATCAAGTTAGGAGACCACAAGGTAGTTATTTCATTATATGCGGATGATGTTATTCTTTTTCTTAGCAACTCTAGGTCAAGTATCCCAACAAGTTTGGAGATTATAAATCAGTTTAGTAAATTTACAGGGTACAAAGTAAATATACAGAAGTCAGAAATATTATTGATCAACAAAAATAAAAATAGTTATAGTAAACATCCGTACAGGGAAGTAGCCCATATTAGATATTTGGGAATCGTTTGGGAAAGGATCCAAGTGGGTGGTATAAGCTCAATTATGCTGACTATTTTGCTAACTTCCACGCTGAATTGCAGAGATGGAATATATATTTTCTTTCACTGTCAGCCAAAATCATGCTTTTTAAGACAATTTTTTTTCCGCGTCTATTGTTTCTACTTCAAAACATACCTTTATTTATTACAAGGCAGGATATTATTAAATATAATAAGTAGGGTTGCACCTATACCATTTTCTTAGGACTGAGTACCGATACTTTTTTTCAAGTACTCACCGATACCAAGTACCGATACTTTTCTATTGTCAGGTGACAGTTTCCCAAGCACATTACAACTGAGTCAGACTAACTAATGTTTTACGATAGCTTCTTTATAAGTATGAAGAACTGTAACTCAAAATACAATATAAAACAAGGCAGTTTTATTGGCTTGTTGTCACAAAGTTGTAACAACTCAAATAAATTTCACAGAACATGTTAAATAAAATATTAAAATATATAACAAGCAACAATAAAATAAATATTAAATAACAAATGTAAAATATCACAATCAACCAAAAGTGCAATACAGTATAACTATAAAAATATTAAATATAACAGTGCACAGTTAACAAACAACACTATGGGCTAGATTACATTTGACTGGTAAGTGTGGTAACCTAATTGTGCAAGTTGAGAACTAGCACTAGTAGCAGTATAACATCATCAGGCAATCTAGCAAATAGAATAATTATTTTTTAAATGTTAGTGGCAAGTTCTTTTTAAGGAACAGAAGCATCTCTGCATGTTCAGCAGTAAGTCTGTTCCTGCTATCTGTAAGGACGTTTGACGCCAAGTTGAACAGTCTTTCGCTTTCCACACTACTGCATGGGGCAGAGAGATATTTTTGGGCCATTTTAGCCAGAGCAGGAAATCGCAATTTATTAACTGCCCAGTAACTCAGGGGTTTGTCTGAGCGAGGTACAGTGATCTCCCCCAGGTAAGCTTCCAGTTGTATAGTAGCAGCTTTTTTAGCACTGCTCTCAGATGGAGATGGATATTCACCAGCAATTTCTGCAAAGACGCTGTCCAGACTGGTACCTGGCTGGTCATGGTGAGGCCACTTGGCAGCTGGTTCTTCATGCTCCTCTATCTCTTCAGAAATGTTTGGCTGTCCCAGTATTAACATTTCTTTTGCGTGCCTGGAAATGTGTGCATTAGTGAAAAATCGATCTTTATACCTAGAAAGAACAAAATAAACAACAATGAGGAATGGATGACGACTGATATATAAGCACTAGGCAGCATACTATTCTTTCTGTGAATTAAGAAAACAAAAAAGTCTGCGCAGTAATTATACCAAAAAAGGAATCAAAGAACTAAAAAAATTACTCTAGTCTGTTACATTTTTAATTTAAAGATTAAATAATAATTACCTTGGATCAAGTAAAGTTGCGATACAGTAAAGTGGGTTTTGCTCTGTATCAGAGAAGCGCTTCTGCAAAGCAGCAAGCAAAGTGCTATTCATTGTTTTAATACCATGGTCCTCATCCACTTTTGATAAAACTCTCTGTAGCTCAGTGACTGCAGGAATTACATCAGAGGCAAATGCATCTGAACAACTCACTTGACGAGTCAGCTCTTCAAAAGGACCCAAGATATTGAGCATCTTCTCCATCAGATTCCACTGGTTTGCAGTAATAGTGGCAGGGAGCTCATGTTCAGAAACATACACTCCAAGGGCCCGTTTCTGCTCAATCAGAGACTGCAGCATGTAAAATGTGCTGTTCCAACGAGTTTGCACATCTTGTTGGAGTCTTTTAATTGGTTGACCAAGCTGTATCTGGATGTCCTGCAGCCGAGAGTATGCCAGGTTAGAATGTTTGAAGTGGCCAACTATTCTGCGCCCGACTCCCACAGCATCCGCAATGCTGCGCTGTGATAACAGCCCTTCTGAGACAGCCAGCTGTAGTGTATGTGCCACACATGAAATACTGGGAAGTCCTGCATCTTCCATACCTTTTATCATGTTTTTGGCATTGTCCCGGACCACAACATGAACAGAACTTTTGGGAATAGCCCAAGTCTGAAGTATTTCCTCAAGTATGCTTGCTATTGCTTGGCCAGTGTGAGAGCCATCAAATTTCTTTGCGTGGAGCATGACCTGTTGTAGAGCAAATTCACCATCTATCCACTGCGCTGTTAAGCTGATGAGAGACAGTGGACTCACACTACTGCTCCAGATGTCAGTGGTGAAGCTAATCGCCTTTATCTGCTCCTGCAACATGATGGTTATGTGCTTTTTAACCGTGTTGTGTATCTGCGGTAAGATGACGTCTGTGATATAGCGGCGACTGGGAATGTCATACTTCGGCTCCAAAATATTGATAAATCGACAAAAACCCATGTTATCCACAATTGAAAGGGGTTGATCATCCAGAATAATCAATTGGGTGTATTTTTACAGCTCTCGGGTTGTCTCTTGACAGCTTTTCTCTTCTTGCTAAAGTTTGCTGCAGAGTTGGCTGATGAGTGCTACTGCTAGCAAGAGTGGCAAATTCTCCATGCTCACTTTTATGTTTTAATTTCAAGTGCTTTATCAGATTACTGGTATTATAAGAACTGACTTTTGCACCACCTCTTGATAGTTTTGAAGAACAAAGTTTGCAGTCTGCCATTCGTGGGCTTTCCTCATCAATTTTAAAATATTTCCACACCGCTGACATTCTGCTGGTGTTTCTGTGCACCGAAACGAATGCGCCGGATAAATAATTTGCTCCACCTTATGGAAAAACAAACCCGAAAATGAAAAAAACGTATTGCACAAGTGTAAATGTGTTTTTTACAGCATTTGTATCTGGGAAAGTATTGTTTCCAGAAATCTGTGTTTGGAGTTTTATATTGCAGCAATATATATTTAATGTGTGTGTGACCTGATTAACCCCTTCTGCTGCTTGGAATAATAAACGTGTGGTGCGCAGCCGCAATTAGCGATCTTCTAATTACCAAAAAGCAATGGCAAAGCTATATATGTCTGCTATTTCTGAACAAAGGATATCACAGATAAACTTTTAAAACCATTTACAAACAAAATTGGCAGATTGACTAAATGAGAAACAACTTTGCATTTTTCAATTGCACTCTGCAGCCTATAGGCACTGAAACATGAGTTATCTAACCAAGTCAATATAAATTTCACAGAAAGACTAAAGTTACAGTCTACCAGTGGCAGACAGAATTGTTATTGTTTCAAAAGATAGATAATCCCTTTATTACCCATTCCCTAGTTTTGCAACACAGTTATATAAATATATTTTTTACCTCTGTGATTACCTTGTATCTAAGCCTCTGCAAACTGCCCCCTTATTTCAGTTTATTTGACAGACTTGCATTGTTATCAGTGCTGGTTCCTAGGAACTCCACGTGTATGAGCACAGTGTTATCTTAACACCCTCTAGTGGTGAAAAACTGTCAAAATGCCCTGAGAGAAGAGGCGGCCTTCAAGGAAAATTAGAAATTAGCATATGAACCTCCTAGGTTTAGCTTTCAACTAAGAATACCAAAAGAACAAAGCAAAATTGGTGATAAAAATAAATTGGAAAATTGTTTAAAAATTACATGCCCTATCTGAATCATGAAAGTGTCCCTTAAGGAATGGGAAAATTCATTGTCACTGATACATGAGAAATATGTTGTACTTTTTATATAAATAAATAATTTATTTATATAAAAAAAACAATCACACATTCTTCCTTGTATTAGCAAATGATTTATGCTAATTAAACATAGCACATTTTGCTATGTTTCATTAACATCAATCATTGGCTTTTACAAGGAATATGTGCAATTTTTTAAATTAATGTTATATTGTATTTATTAATATATTAAATAAATTAATAAAATATTAACATATTTCTCCAGAGTCTCATTTAAGCAAATATAACTTATGTGTTACAGGGACTTGAAACACGTATCTTTCATAGTTGAGATAGAGCACGCAATTTTAAACAACTTCACAATTTATTTCTAATTTTCTAAAGACTTGTCTTAGACTATTATAAAATTTGCTTCATTTGTTTGGTATCCTTTGCTGAAGGAACAGCAATGCACTACTGGGGGCTAGCTCAACAAGTTAAATGAGCCAGTGACAGCCACCAATCATCACTCAGCTAGCTCCCAGTAGTGCATTGCTGCTACCTGCTAGTAGTGAACATAAACATGTTTTTCAACAAAGGATATTATAATATATGTAATGTATATATATATAAAATTTTAAGATATATATATATTTAATTTTATTAAGATAATAAATATATAAATTTATATTATAAATTAATTGTTTGGGTGAAGGAGGGTGGTATATTAAAAATATTTAAAAGATATTTAAATATATTTAAAAATATTTAAATATTTAAAAGAACTGTCCTTTGAGTGCCATACCTCTTTTTTAACACCTTGGCTGGCCTATCACTATTCTTGCTGGCTCTGACTCAATTTACTCAAAGCCACAGGAGTCAGTCAGCACACCAACATTGCAGATTGCAGTTGGGCAGTGAAATTTGGAGGCAATTAAGTCATGCCATCCCGAGGTATTGGGGCAGATGAGCATAGAATATTGTTCTGCAAATTAGGGCTCATCAACTGAGAATGAATGGGTGAAGCAAAGGGCATACTGCAGTATCCTGATTACTAGGACTTGCAGCCTGAGGTTGAGGAGTATCATTACTCAACTTCTTACATAAATAAATAAAAAAGAACACTAAACTCACAACTGGACAGTGACACCTTCTTACATAAATAAATAAAAAAAGAACACTAAACTCACAACTGGACACCTTTGGTCAGATGATCCATATAAGAAAAATAAGATAAAAAGGGGGGGTGTACAAGGCGCTGCCTAAACAATTTTGTATCAGTCACATGTCCAATACTAAATAATAAGTGTAACAAATAGACTCTTGAAAAAGTTCCAAGGTAGGAACGAAACGTACGTAGAGTGTGCAGAGGACTTTTTATTTGTTTTTATGTGATCCAGTGAGGCCACAGTAGTGTCTAAGTCTTGGACATATACGTGGGCTGAGGATTTTTAGTTGCATAACTAGCGCCCGCATTTTAGTCACAGTACCCAGTGACCTACTTGATATTGTGTGGACATAAACATTCCCCCTAGCTCCAAATTAACGGAGCATTGATCTTTCACCGGACCGGGGGTGTGATCAGTTTGACTGGCAGACACACCTCTATCTTATAGCCAATGAGGGGGACCTAGGAGCCACTGAGGATATCGTGATTTGCTTGGGATACACACCTCTTCTTGCCTAGTGTTGGAGACACTGACGAACATACATCCAGGCTGGGAGAAAAACGCTGAAGCGGGTTTACTTTGATATTCATTCTGTTGATGTGCCATTTTAATTTATACACAGTGTGAGTGCGATTCCATTTGCAAAACCTTTGTTATTAAAAGTTTAACTTTGATCTACACTTAGATCGGTGTGCGCTCCTGTCTTTCTTCTTGTTTCAGCATATAAGAAAAATACTAATTGCAGTCTAAGAGGTTAAAAAATCCCAAACACAACTCGCATAGGCTGAAAGCATTCTTCAAATTATAATTGGTAAAACGTCAATCAGGGGATTGTTAATGCAAAGGAGGCTATTTATTGAGACCCAAAACAACAGATGAGCATCTGATAAAGGCAAGGAACAAGGCAAAAACGAGTAAATGTTTTTGATATATCACCTGAAGGAAGCTAACACACAGTGATACAGTGGGTAGGACGGGAGTACCGGTCACTTTCAGAACGAGTGATATTGCCACAAGCTTTTTGCTCAACTTTGTATCCTAGGAGTTTGACGAATTATACCGCTGTGAACATCAAACATCTGCTGCCTGGAGCTGTAAAGTGTACTGTAGCGCGGGGGGAAGAGGCGGAATGAGCACAGAAATTGTCTAGTTTAAACAGCCGTCTCACAATATGTTACGGACCAGTTATATCATATGTAATATAAACTAGTACTACTCGCAATCTGTTTTATATATATATATAACAGATTGCGAGTAGTACTAGTTTATATTACATATGATATAACTAGTCCGTAACATATTGTGAGACGGCTGTTGTATCTATGAGTGCAGATGCTATTAGAGGCCCCGGGTATTGGATAACGGACGACACATAAAGGGAAAAACAAACTAACCTGACTGAAAGCTCTAAACGCTGTTGAGCTATGTTGCAGCTGACGGTTAACGGCTCCTCAGATTCAAATATCCACTAACCTGGAAGCAAGGCTGTAAAGAATTTCCACGCACCGTCGAACTATTTTATTAGGTAGTTAGGTGTTAGGTGTTAGGCGCTCCCTGCAATTGCGCTCTCTGCACTCATTGGCTTTGCCCCCTCTACACGCCGCTCTCTGATTTGACTTAGCGCGGCAGAAGCTCCCTCAGCCTCAGGTCCCTCCTCCTTCCCTAAACAGGCAGAAGCTCCCTCAACCTCAGGTCCCTCCTCCTTCCCTAAACAGCTCCAAAGTATCGGCTGAGGTATCGGAGGAGTTTTAACAAATACAAGTACATGTGGAAATGATTAGTATCGGCACCGATACCGATGCTAGTATCGGTATCGGTGCATCCCTTATAATAAGGCATGTACCAAATTCGTTTGGGGGAAGATGAGACCCCGGATATCTCTAGACAGATTAACCATACCTAAAAAATATGGGGGTATGGCTTTACCAAACCTACGCTACTATAATTGGATAGCGATGATAAAATATGGGTTAGACTGGTTACTTGAGGCGCAATATATCACTTACTATGATTTAGAGACAGAATTAATAAGACATTTTAACTTAAAATCTGCCCTACATCACACTTATGCAAAATTACCGGAGAATATTAAACAACTTTCAACAATCTCAAATATTATTTTGGCCTGGCAAAAATACTGTAATTTAATGGGGGTGGACTTTAGAAAATCCAGTTATCTCCCGATCATCGGAACCCCTGATTTTTCTCCAGGGCAGGATAATATAGTTTTCAGAGAATGGTATGCAAAAGGAATATTATATTTTGCACAATTTTTGATAACTGGCACAAATAAATTACAATTGTATGGTGATATAGCAAAAAAGTTTCAGTTACCTCAAAATAATTTTTATGCCTACCTGCAAGTTAGAAGTTTTATGACAACACTGTCTCAATCAAGTGAGTTAGGATGGGACTTACAAGAGCTGGAGGCAGAACTCACTTTGTATAAAGCAGGCATTAGATCATTAACATACTGGTATAATATTCTATTTGATAAACTAGGGTCTAAACATATTAGTGAAATCACACAGAAGCTTCAAAAATATGTCCCAAATATTCAGGAAGAAGTGGTCGTGAAAAGCATTAGCTTAAGTAAGTCAGCGACGACAGTAATTAGTTGGAGGGAAACTCATTGTAGAATTATTAACAATTATTATTTAACGCCGGATAGGTTAAATAAATGGGCATGTGCAGACTTGAATATTTGTTGTTATAAGTGTAGCGCTGGGAGAGCAGACCTACTGCATTGTTTGTGGTTATGTCCCAAAATCAGACAATTTTGGGCTAGGGTGAACTATTGGTTGAACAAATATGTGGGGTCACGGATTGAATTTACTTCATGTATAATCTTCTTCTTGTATCAAGGTTTGTTAGAGCCAGGAGAGAGTCAGTTAGTTAACACCGGTATAATGCTAGCACGAAATTTAATAGTTAAAAATTGGAAAAGAAGAAGAGCCCCTGTGTTAGGGGAATTTATTAAATTAATTTATCTACAAATGAGAATAGAACTTTATGACAATAATTTAAGAAAGGAGACAAAGCTCAGGAAGTATTTTAATAAATGGTTAAAACTACTCTTGGACTGGCCATTAGATATGCAGAGGCAATTTATCCCCCCTCTAAAAAATCTAGTACCCTTCTTAACTTTGGTGGCGGAAGAGAGGATACCCTACCAGTGTGTGTGTGTGTGTGGGGGGGGTTGGTGAAGGAGCTAATTAAGTCAGGACCATATAAAAGGTACATAAATAGAATCTTTGGGGGGGGGGTTTGTGTTGTTTCCCCGTTGGTTGTGTGTTTGGGGGGGGGTGTGTAGAGGTCTGAGTTAAAAATGGTATAAAAACAGTAGTGTTTATAAAGAATGAAGGGCCCTGGTGAACGATCAAGAAGTATGGGTCGTTAATTAACCTAAATTTTTCTTTTTGCTCTTTCATGTATTTTCTTTTTCTTTTTGAGGTTGTACTATTGGCCCTGCGTGGCGCAAAACAGGAAATGTATTGTTGTTTGCTGTTACGTTATTTTGTTGATTGTATTGTACACTACTGAGCATAAATAAATATTTAAAAAAAAAAAAAAAAAAACTCCAGATTGAGTGTTAATTGCGATAGAAGTAAGCTTTTTTTTTGCTCATTGGGTTGTGCTCTTATTATGAGTTGAAAGTAAACTATCTAAATGTAGCCACAAATCAGAGATTGGTGCAAAGGCTTAGATACAAGGTAATCACAAATTATTTAGCATTGTATTGTGAAAGGGTAAATATGCTTTGTGAGCATTGCAATGCTAAATGTACTGTTTGTCACATAACATAATGCTAACATTGGACTTTTAGAAATTCATTTGACTGAAGCTGAGGTGCACAGTTACTCACCAGTATGTGCTGATCCTTACTGACACATAGGGCTCAATTAATAAATCAAGGGCGGACAGGGGTATACATATTCGCCCCTGTAGTCCAAGCTCTCCACTGGTGGGTAGCAATCTGATGCCAGACTTTAACATTGCTTACAAGGCTTCCCTAAGTGTCATAATTTGCCTATGGCTGCACCTCACTGACGAGGCCGAAACGTACGTCTGGGGAAGTCTCCCTAAGTGTGATGCGGGAATCCAGACGTGGACCCGTTGCTCAGTGTGCCTAGATGGATATGGCTGCACCTCACTGACGAGGCCACCAATAGGCCGAAACATACGTCTAGGGTTTTGCTGTTTCTCTCATTGAGAGAGGGATTGCCTGGTATTTCAGGGCTGGACTGTACTGTGAAGTCAGGATCAGACTGATATGCTTCAGGAAAGTTCTTCTCTGTGAAAGGCACATATTGAGCAAAAAGAGGCTGCTTCTTGGGTGGTAACTAGCCATAGAACAAGCTATTATGCTATTGATTGTTCCCAGGTTGAGCACTTCTCTCTTTTTATTTAGATTCTAAAGTTAAACATCACTAAGTGCAAAAGTATGTATTTACTAAATAAAAATACAAAAGTGAATTACAGGCTCAATTACACTTTTCTCGTTGTTACAGAAGGGGAACAGGACTTTGGAATAATTATTTCAGATAATTTGACATTTTTTAAACAATGCAGTATTGCAGATAGCAAGGTAGGTAGAATGCTTGGTTTGTAGAAATAAAGGTATTTGCAGTAGGAATAGTATGATCCTTATGGCACTTTACTGATCACTAGGCCTCACCTTGAATATTGTGTGCAGTTCTGGAAGCCTTATCTCCAGAACGATGAAAAATAAACAGGAATCTGCTCAAAGGAAGGTGTGGTGTCATAAAACCATAGAATTTATCCCTAGAGTTTTAAAGTAGTTAATTCTTAAATTATACTGGAATTTTACAAATATATTTTAAAATATAGACTAGGATTGGCCTAGTCTTTGTCTAAGAAGGACACTCCCATGTAGCCTTTGATGGTGTATGGTAGGATACACCTTAAAGGGACATGAAACCCAAAAAATTTCTTTCATGATTCAGATAGAGAATATAATTTCAAACAACTTTCCCATTTACTTCTATTATTTAATTTGCTTCTTTTTCTTGTTATCCTTTGCTGAAATGTTTATCTAGGAAAGTTCATGTGCAGCAGAGAACCTAGGATCTAGCTGTTGATTGGTGGCTGCATATATAAACTGATTGTCATAGGCTCACCCATGTGTTCAGTTAGAAACCAGTAGTGCACGGCTGCTCCTTCAACAAATGATTCCAAGAGAATAAAACAGATTAGATAATAGAAGTAAATTAGAAAGTTGTTTAAAATTGTTTTCTCTATCTGAATCATGAAATATTTTTTTGGGGTTTCATGTCCCTTTAAGTAAATTAAGTATACAATGGGAGGCAACAGTTACTATACACACTTTTTATCTTCCTCACTTCCTGGAAGCAACTGGTGAGACAGAGAGAGAGAGAGCACTGGAGGACTGAACTGGCGGAGTATATTAGTATTCTTGTGCATTTTCCTTGGGATAGATTCTCTGGTTCACTATGTTTAGTTAGCATTGCTTAATCTAGGTTTATTTAAGATAAAGTTGCCCTGTATAATTTGGGCTGGATGTTGTAGCTTTTGGTATGTTTCTTGAGGCTTTTTTTTATACTTTTGTAGGTAATTTTTCATACCTATATTATTTGTCTTCCAATAAAATAATATTAAAAAGTGGACAACCCTTTTTGTTTTAATATTCTGGTACTAATTACCACCACATAAGGCTAATAAAATGGTCCGTGATCTAAAAAGTAAAACTTACAAAGAAAGGATTAACAACCTAAACACATATCACTTAGGTGAGAGATACGAAAGAGGTGATATAAAAGATGAATTTAAGTTCAGGAGTAATTTGCAGAAGGATTTCTTAACAGAAAGGGTGGTTGAGTTAAAGGGTCAGTAAACTCAGTCGATGTTAAAGATAACTATAAACTCCGATATATACTTACAATTTAACAGCATAGTGCAGTTATCGATAAAATAGATTCAAACATGTTTTATTCCATTTTTATTTTTGCATCCTAACCGTTTATTTTTGTCCGTTCTCCAACCCCTCCACGGCGTCCCCAATGTGGGTGGTATAGACTTACTCTGTACTTCCCACATGTAAATTATGTGACGTAACTCTATCCTCCCACAAAAGCTCGATCACGCTCGTGACTATTAGATGCAATATTGTAAGCATCGAACGCTTAGCGTGGACGTCTGATTGGGGGCATGCACAGAACGCAAGCAGGAGAAGATGAAGTCATTGTGCGCGCGCTGTCAAACAAGGTAAATAGCTCGACCGATATAAACGTTATTGGGTAAATGGAAATTCTTGAAATATATGAAAAAAAAGCGGCGGTAGAGAAGGCAGACTGTGAATACACAAGCGGTACAACTTTCAATATAAATTATTAGATAACTAAAAAAAAAAGTTTTGAATAATTTGATGAATGAAAGTCTACTTAAATACATGTTGCATATTTAAAAATTGCAATTGAAATTTGGAGTATACTGTCCCTTTAAGGAATACCCTTCCATTAGAGGTTGTAAAGACAAACACTGTGGGGGACTTAACGAATGCTTTGGCTAAGCATGAGAACATCGGATCCATCCTACAAACTGATTAAGTTTATACTTTAAAGGAAATGTGGGCAGGCTTATTCGGCCTATATCTGCCGTCTATGTATATGTTATGTTTCACATTAACAAAAAAAACAAAAAAAAAATCTTTCAGACTGCATTTTTTAAAAAGCAAAATTCTCATTGGAAGAAGTGCATCCATAGTCTTTGCACACTTTTATTTTTGGATGATGTTTTAGAGCATGCTCAGTTAACACAGTTAACCGCTGCTCCATAACTGGTCTGCTGCCTCTGAGGCTGCGGTCTTCAATCCGCCCGATCCTATATGATCGGGCTGATTGACACCTCCTGCTAGCGGCCAATGTCCGCAAATCTGCAGGGGGCATCATTGCACAAGCAGTTCACAAGAACTGCTTGTGCGATGATAAATGCCGACAGCATATGCTGTCAGCATTTATCGATGTGCGGCGGACATGATATGCTACATTGTATCATGTCCGTCCGCACTTTAGTAAATTGGCCCCTCTATCTTTAGATGAAACTAAAATTTATAAAAACATGTTAACATAGCAAACAAATGTGCATAATGGGATAAGAAATGCTTTGTAATTTTAAGACATTTCTGTTGTGTCTAAACATTTTAACAGCAAATTAACATCCTCTCTGGTGCAATAGTTTTTTTTAATAACCAAACTCCACTCACCACTTGCCTTATTTGGAAGAGCCAATCTGTTTTTTTTGTCTGCAGACAACAAGGATAACCACAGTCATTATGTTAGTATAAAATGCATAATTTTGTTGTTGTTATCTGCTAAAGCCAAATAGGGAAAGATATGTAGCAGAGTCAGTCATGAGAATATTTTGGATACTTTGGGGAAAAAAAGATGATTTACAATTATTTAGGAAACATGCTTGAATACATCATTGTCACAGAATATTGAGTTGTGACAATAATTGTGTATCTATCACCAATAGAGGTTGTTAAGTAAAAGTCAGTCTTTTCCATGATGGTGATGGCTTTGCTTGAGAATTCTGTTGTGGCGGAGAAGGGAAGGAGATACAGTGGAAAGCTATGACTTGCAAATGTACTGTGGGTCAGTGCTATTGATACGTGTTATGCATTGTTGCAAGCATTACTGCCCTCTCGTGCTAATCAATGTATAACATTGTTAAAAAGGGTTTGTATTATGTCAACAATTATGCAAATTGAGCCATTACTGGGTGGTACAAGCACCTTAGGCTCTTTGAGCGAGTGCTGTGTTTAAAATGCTGGTGCATGGAGCATACTTAAATACTTAAATACTCTATTGAAACAGCTAAAGCTTATACTAGAAGCATTTTTGCTAATATATGGTTATTGCAAAAATAATGTTTTATTCAAACTTGAAATAAACCAGTGTCCATTTAAATTGCGTCTGAAATGTCAGGAATGTCCCTTTAAAGGGACAGTCTACCATAGAATTGTTATTATTTTAAAATATAGATAATCCCTTTATTACCCATTCCCCAGTTTTGCACAACCAACACAGTTATATTCCAGCCCCCGATCACATGACTGTAACTGTTTATTATCTATTGACTTGCATTTAGCATTGTTTTGTGCTAAATCTTAAATAACCCCCTGTGCCTGAACACAGTGTTATCTATATGGCCCACGTGTACTTTCTGTCTCTTTATGTTGAAAAGAGATTTAAAAAGCATGTGATAAGAGGCAGCCCTCAATGGCTTAGAAATTAGCATATGAGTCTGTCTATGTTTAGTTTAAACTAAGAATACCAAGAGAAAAAAAGCAAATTTGATGATAAAAGTAAATTGGAAAGAAGTCCTATCTGAATAATGAAAGTTTAATTTATACTAGACTGTCCCTTTAATTAAAGCTCTTTTTATCGCTATTGTATGGGCAGGACAGAAATTGACATATGCATAAGTATTAAATACTTGATATCCCGTACAGCAAACGGATCTGCAGAAAAACAGACATCATGGCCATCTAGATATATATATATATATATATATATATATATATATTACTAAACGAAACATATTAATATATTCATTGGCTAACATTAGCTGATGAATAAAGTTTGCAACAAACAGGGCTGAAACAGCCTTAGCAATTGTTTTATTGTACAGGGCAAAGTACATTTCCTCCAGTAAAACGACTTACTTGTGAGCTGCAACCACAATCTGACAAAAGGAACTCTGCATGTAGTTTAAAATATAGAATCAAGTAATTGCTTCTAAAAGAAGACATCTGTTACATTTTTTTTAAACACAGTTGGGTAATGTTCTAGGAAAATAGGCTTTGTATTTTTATGCTTGTGGGAAATTTCAAGGTCCTCAAATAAAGCTGTAGTACTTGTCTTTATCAGCCAGTACGCAATTTGTTTCTAAGGACAAGATGTGCACAAACGTACTTCCTTTAAATTAAACAGCTTTTGCTTAAGCTTTTCTTGGGGGAAAATGTGTTTAAAGGGACAGTCTACAATAGAATGTTTATTGTTTTAAAAGATACATAATCCCTTTTAATACCCATCCCCCAGTTTTGCACAACCAACACAGTTATATTAATATACTTTTTACCTCTGTGATTACCTTGTATCTAAGAACCTTCTGACGGCCCTCTGATCACATGACTGTGACTATATAAAATCTATTGACTTGCATTTAGCATTGTATTGTGCTAACTCTTAAATCACTCCCTGTGCCTGAACACAGTGTTATCTATGGCCCAAAGTCTCTTGTTGTAAAAAGCAATTTAAAAGTCTTATCTGAATAATGAAAGTTTAATTTCGACTAGACTGTCCCTTTAACATGCTTATATAATACTCTTTTATATGCATAATATGAATATGTCCCTTTAGATAAAAAAACACTAGTTTTAGAAAGACCTTTCAGAATATTTAGGTAAATGTAATGTAGCAAGAACATTTTACAGAGGAATCTTCATATGTTAGAGATACATAAAAGAGGGCAAACACAAATACAAGCACCACATGTGTGTATCAGTAAAATAAAGTATATATATGAGATACAGACAAGTGCAGGGTATTACAAAGGTGGCGGCACTTAAATGTGCCAAGTGATACAGGCTGGGCTCAAGTTGAGCAATGGCAAAACTTCTGTGTCTCCGGATATGGGTAGAGGAAACCAAGCCAGGTAGCGTAAATTCAAAAAAGATCCACACAGTAGCTCCAGTGTTAGCAAAAAATCTTAAGGTATTTATTTTAAAAAACAAGATTAAAACTTAAAAAAAAAAAAAATGCCTCAAATCTTACTTTTAAAACATTTAAATATTTTAAAAATTAGATTATAAAATTGCACAAAATGGTATGAAATTGTTAACTTTACACACAACATTAATTGATAGTAACACCGGATAAGCCTATTCCTGTTTCTTTTAGTACATAAAATATGAAGTGGGGGGGGGGGGGGGGGGAAGCTGGATACTAAAAACTAAATAATATCACAAGATAAATAAATAATTATTTACCATTCTCTTATAAACAATCAGGTGTGGACTGATCAGTTGGGCAATAGTGCCTGGACTGAGGGCCTGGCACGAAAGGGGGTCCCCAGGGGGACTCCTGATGTGCTACTTATGTTCCCAGTCACAGTTTGGTTAAATGAGCTAATGCAGAGTTGACAGTTGAGTGGTTGTGACAGTGTGTGAGTCAGCAGCGGGCAGGCACATTTTAGTAACACACACACAGTGAGTACCTACAGTCCCCAGAGCTAACAGCTGCGTTAGTGGTTGTGAGCTAGGGTGGGCAGCAGATGATTAGGAGCTAGAGCAGGGCTGACAGCTGCGCTAGCTGTAACTAAGCATTAAGGGTGAGCAGAGTGGGTGCACTGTCCCTGGATTGGGGGCCCTGTGTCTGGATAGGAGGTCTGTTGATCTGGGCACCCTTTAGTGTTGGATCTGGCACTGGAGGGTGGGCTGTGGCTATAAGGGCCCAGGATTATGGGGTCTCTGGCCCTGGCCCTTGATGTTAAAGGCTGTGTCCCTGAAGGTTGACGACCCTGGCGGGGGGCAAGGCAGGCAGGTGGTGGTTTTGATGGATAAGTTGTAGGGGGCCCTGGTTGTTCTCAATCTGCCCCTGTAAACAATAAACTACAATAGCATAAATGTGAGAAAGCGTTTGTTGATTAATATTGAAACCCCCCATAACTGATTAAAAACAAACTTTAAGACATTACAAAAAAGAAAGAAAGAAACTAGGACAGAGGAGAAATAGAAAAAGTTATTCTATTAATTACTCACATAAATGTACCTCATATTAATTCCTCAAAATCTGGTACTAACTCAAAACAAAGCAATAAACCCATTAATATGTGAAGACCAACTAAAAATATCCCTGACTTAATTACTTTTGGAGCTAATTTAGTTGTGTATTAGCTTTTGTGCTTCCTTAAGCGCTAGATAATATAAAACATTTGGAGACCATACAAGTAGCAAGCATCATGTCATCAAAGAACTCCCCCCTAATTGTCACTACTTTAGACACAGGTCTACTTGACATACGCCCCCATGCTAATCTCTTTCTTTGGGTTGTCAGTCCAATCCACATTAAACAGTTTAAATGGTATTGCTAGTTTCAGGGGCGGAACTACCATTGGTGCAGCAGGTTCAGTGGTACCGGGGCCCAAGGACTGGGTGGGGGGCATAGCAGTCGTCATTAAATAGCCTTGTACAGAATGTGTACAATTCAGCAACCTATTTATCTAACTATCTATCTGTTTATCTATCTATCTATCCTCAAAATCATTATACAGAGTTACCTTTTGGGGGGCCCAACATTTATTTTTTTGCACCAGAGTACTCTGTTGAGTAGGTCCGCTACTGGCTAGTTATACACCAAGCTGAACATAATATTAAAATAAAATCTATTAAGGAAAGTACTTGTTCAGTACAAATACGATTCCCTCCTATTGGAACAGTTATTCACACCTGACATAAATTTTGTTTATCAAAGGCCTGTGTTTTTTTTATTACTTTGGAGATACAAATGTGCTTCTCTGTAACCAGGATAATAAATACATTCATTGTCTGCAATAGGAGAAGTAAAGTTCTGATTATTTCACTGCACTGAACGTATTTTATTTATAATATTGCAACTTCCCTATACTAAATATGTCCTATATTATTAAGACGTTTGTCACATTGCAGCCTCACTATTAAAAGTAAAACACGTTTAGTAGTAAAACACGTTTAGTACAGCGTGATTTTATAGTGGCAACACAAATAAAATATTAGAAAGCTGTCAGTTCAGAGAAACACATTTTACATAGCGCAAAGCTGAAAAAACACACTTTTGTAAAGCAAAACAACTGTGGCTACTGCCCCTTACATTAAATCTTCTTACTAAAAATAAAAGAACATGCCAAAAGTTAAAAACACGTTTATTTAAATCACAAAAGACTACAAATACATATTATAGTACTTTACAGTGTTATAAATAATATAATAAACTGCATACACATGAATAATATACCCACAATTCTGTAGCTCTTTTAGGTTTATTATTAAAGGTACAATCTACTTGAAAATTGTTATTGTTTAAAAAGATAGAACATCCCTTTATAACCAATTCCCTAGTTTTACAAAACCAACACTGTTATATTAATACACTTTCGACATCTGGGATTACCTTGTATCTAAGCCTCTCCCCCTTATCTCAATTCTTTTGACAGACTTGCATTTTATACAATCAGTGTTGACTCATAAATAACGCCACAGGAGTGAATACAATGTTATTTATATGCCACACATTAACTAGTCCTGTTTAACTGTGAACACTGTCAAATGCACTGAGATAAGAGGCAGCCTTTAACTGTTTAGAAATTAGCATATGAGCCTACCTTTCTTTTAGCTATCAACAAAGAATACCAAGAGAAAAAAAAATTGTATGATAAAAGTAATCTGGAAAGTTGTTTAAAATTGCATGCCCCATCTGAATCATGAAAGGTTAATTTTGACTTGTCTGTCCCTTTACTTTTTTTTTTAACTGGTGATCGTATACCTAGTGAATATATAAGGTGTTATATGGGAGTAACCTGTATTTTAAAGGATAAACATTGCCTGGAGTATCTAATTATAAAGATTATCCTTCAGCTGAGGTGAGTCTTTTCACCCATACCTGTCTCACCAGCCTTTCAGTGGAGGATTTGCAATTGTAAAAGCTATCTACTGAATATACAGTGAAACTTAGTTTACATATGTATTATCTGTTACTACACAGAATCCATTTTCACTTCATTAATGCAGTGTTTTTCAACCAGTGTGCCGTGAGAGATCCTCAGGTGTGCCACGGCAGACTGACAACAGTGTGACATATTTTTTAAACTTTGCTTGTTTTTTACTCCCAGTGCAGGGGTAGTTTGTAGGAGGCATGGCATAACAGCACAATACATACAGTATGTGTGTGTTTGTGTGTATGTGTATATATATATGCTGTATTAGGCTACAATGTGTGATTTCTTTAAAATTTTGGGATGGTGGTGTGCCACAGGATTTTTTTAATGTAAAAAAGTGTGCCACGGCAAAAAAAGGTTAAAAATCACTGGTTTAATGAACACACATTCTATGCTTTGAATACACGCCCCATCCCCACAACTTAGCTATAAGTTTACTGGTGATGTGGGTGGATTTTTGCTCACACAGCTTTCCCTATTGTTTGAAAGGCCATTGACACTTGTCGTGACATAGAGGGTCAACCCACTTTTTTATATATATTTTTTTCTGAATGCACAGACTGCAAGCTTTGTTTCCTCTATTTTATTTATGACTATGCCCAAAACATTTGGCCTGTGTTATTTTTGTTCCAAGACACTAAAATAGCTGTGCACTTTATCCTTTAGTATAGTCAAACCTGAAAATGTTGTAAAGATAATAGCATGCATACACAAACTTGCACCCTGACATTCACCCACACACAGCCAAGGAATGGCAGTATTTTTTATGGATATGTTTCCTTTATTTCTCTATATATTACCGTATTTCATATTATTTTATTTTTGTGTCATTTATCACATAAATGTTATTTGCTTCTACGTTTTACTTGAAATGTTTCATGGAAACTCTCTCACTCACATACACTGACACTCTCACACACTGTCAGTTTCTCTCACACACACTGACACTCACACACACTGTCATTTTCTCTCACACACACTGACACTCTCACACACTGTCAGTTTCTCTCACACACACTGACACTCACACATTGTCAGTTTCTCTCACACACACTGACACTCACATACACTGTCAGTTTCTTTCACATACACTGACACTCACACACACTGTCAGTTTCTCTCACACACACTGACACTCACACACACTGTCATTTTCTCTCACACACACTGTCAGTTTCTCTCACACACACTGACACTCTCACACACTGTCAGTTTCTCTCACACACACTGACACTCTCACACATTGTCAGTTTCTCTCACACACACTGACACTCACACACACTGTAATTTTCTCTCACACACACTGACACTCTCACACACTGTCAGTTTCTCTCACACACACTGACACTCTCACACACTGTCAGTTTCTCTCACACACACTGTCACTCTCACACACTGTCAGTTTCTCTCACACACACTGACACTCTCACACACTGTCAGTTTCTCTCACACACACTGACACTCTCACACACTGTCAGTTTCTCTCACACACACTGACACTCTCACACATTGTCAGTTTCTCTCACATACACACGCTCACAGACACATACAGAATTGCTTTTTTAAATGCTGAAAACGAAAACAAGACCTGAAAATCCAACAATTTTTTTTTCATGATTTAGATAGAGCATACAATTTTAAAGGGACAGTCTACACAAAAATTGTTATTGTTTAAAAAAATAGATAATGCCTTTACTGCCCATTCCCCAGCTTTACACACCCAACATTGTTAGATTAATATACTTTATACCTTTTAAACCTCTAAATGTCTGCCTGTTTCAAAGGCTCTATTGACAGCCTCTTAATCACATCCTTTTGTATTTGCTTTTCACAACATGAGACTGATAGTTCATGTGGGCCATATAAATAACATTGCGTTCACGCCTGGGGAGTTATTTAAGAGTTAGCACAACACAGTACTAAATAAGTCAATAGATAACAAAATACAAGGTCATGAGATCAGGGGGCTGTCAGAAGATTCTTAGATACAAGGTAATCACAGAGGTTAAAAGTATATTAATATAACTGTGTTGGTTATGCAAAACTGGGGAATGGGTAATAAAGGGATTATCTACCTTTTAAAACAATAACTATTCTATTGTAGACTGTCCCTTTAAATAACTTTCTTACTTTTTTTTAAATCAAATTAGAGCACTAGATGGCAACACTATTTCCTGTCACGTAGTGCTCCAGACACCTACCTAGGTATCTCATCAACAAAGAATACCATAGGAACAAAATCAATTTGATAATAGAAGTAAATTAGAAAATTCCTTATCTCTTCTTTGAACAACAAATAAATGTTTTATTTTTCAAGATTATTCAGTTGATGTTTTTTTTTAAAAAAAAAGGAAATGTTTTTCATAGGTTTGCTCAAGCAAAATAAAGAGAGAACATTTTTTTACCCAGTTATATCCTGGCAAATTGACTATTTTTTTCTCCAGCTGGCCCCATGTACTTTGAGAATCCCAAATCAGCAAATATTGTTTTTAGAGAGTTTAAGAAAAAAATGGAAATATTTGATTTATAGGAGTCATTTTATTATAGTGCGAGCGGACATGATATGAAGGCATATTATGTCCGCTGCACATCGATAAATGCCGACAGCATATGCTCTCTGCATTTATAATTGCACCAGCAGTTCTTGTGAACTGCTGGTGCAATACCGCCCCTTGCAGATTCGCGGCCAATTGACCGCTAGCAGAGGTGTCAATCAACCTGATTGTATTCAATCGGGTTCATTTCTGTCCGCCGCCTCAGAGCAGGCGAACAGGTTATGGAGCAGCGGTCTTTAGACTTCATAACTTCTGTTTCCAGCGAGCCTTCAACACGGGGCATCAAGCTCCATACGCAGCTTGATAAATTGACCCCATAGTCTTATTTATATACTTGCTCCTTTTTTTGTTTTTGTTTCTTCCTTTTCTTATTTTTTTGAATAAATGTGATGTATGACCCTTGAATGTGCAATAATTAATCAATCAATAATTAATTATCTCAAGAAGCTTGATGTAGATATTGCATGTGGGATTGTGTTTAGGAGACACATTTGAATCCTAAAGAACATGCAAAATTAACAACTTTTTGGGGTTAAAGTGGTAAAGTTATTTCTGATTCTTTTAGAAAAAAAGAGCTGGGGATTAGCAATTAGCAATTAAATAATAAAAAAGTTGTCATAAGATAATAAAAACTAAATCAAATTTAGAAAAAAAGATATAGGGCTAGATTACAAGTGGAGCCAGAGGCGTAACTAGAAACCACAGGGCCCAGGTGCAGGAATCTAAGAAGGTCACATAAAGAGCGACGTTTATGTTTGTCTTTTGACAATGTGGCAAATGTATCATTAGTGACTTTATTTTTTAACTCCTCTCTCAGTCTCGTGACTTCCAACTTCTGTCTCACAATTTCTTTCTGTAGATAATCAAACAATAGTTAAGATCATTAGATCATAGGATCATTTAATTCGAATACTGATGAATATCTTACAGTATTCCTCATTGTCTGTGAGTAATGTGGGCGCACATTCATACGCAGACCACTTGGAATCCTTTTGACCTTACAGTATTCAGGGAGTGTTACAGATTGCATTTCTAATGCAGTTTGCTTTTTTGTTTGTCTCTCATCTAATCTACTGTTTACCTTGGTCTCAGGAATCTTCAAGAACTCACTAGACCCTTCAACTGATGTAACAAACTTTGCTGCATCCATATCTGTGTAGCAAAATATAGGTAACCTTCTACACTCTGTTTCTCCATTTCAGAAATTGACACTGGGGGCTCCATGTACTAAGCAGTCAGCGAGCTACCCGCAACAAATCTCGCGTCAAAACTCGCAAACTGATATGTACAAAGCCGTCAATTATGTTAAAACTCGCATCTTTAAAATTGCGAGCGTACTTATCCGCCAAACCTCGCTACCGCTCCATTTTTCACTGTAATTAGACACATTTGACCACCAACTCGCCAAAAAACGAATGTACTAAAAAATCTATTTGTCCGCTCGCTACAATTTCCGCTCCCACCTCGCTATTTTTGCCTCGCCACCTTTTAGGTGGCGGGCAAGGTACAAAACAATAGGAAAGTCAATCTGGACGCCAGTCTAGACATATATAAAAGGCAGTAATATCAGCATTGTACTTACAGCATAACTGGCGTCTAATTTGTCTCTCATTTCCATGTACATAAATTGCGCCCAATTTGTCGACTGTAAATAAAGAGTAATCTATTTAAATTTGTATTGTTAGTTGTCAATCTTTATAATTATTTTTATATTAATATTTATATATTATCAGATCCAGATGAAGCCATATCCAAATTGTAAATAAATATTACAAAAATAACGCTCTGTTATCACTCTTCAAAAAATTTTGAACAATAATAAAGTTGTTTAGATAAGTTGAACTTTTATAGGAGCAAAATTCTATTCCCGCGACTACTATGATGTTCGTGACACCTTGCATGTCACGTGTTAATAATTGGCCAGACAATTCAACTGAAAGTTAAGTACCATCAGCTTAGTCGCGGCGAGCGAGGCGTCAAATTTATCAACAATCCGCAACTGCTCGCGGCGGGCTAGACTTGTCTATTTATTGGGGGAATATTAGTACATAGCGACAGCGGACACCATTTCGCCCGCGGCGAGTAACGGCGAGTTTATCCGCGTCTACAATGACGGATGAATTGACGGCTTAGTACATGGAGCCCTGGGTTGCAAATTGCATATGACAGCCAAATCAATATACAATACCAACAAAGCACAGCACCTGCTGTGTAGTGCACACTGACAAGCATGCTGTCCAGCCTTCTATCATAAGTCCACACACAGCAGCACTTCTAAATAAAAATACCTTTATTTTCAATACAGTGGGTCACATAAAGAGCAATGTTTCGGGCCTCATGTCCTTATTCATGCATAGTTAACATCTTATAATGCATCAATATATAGCCCTAACCCTAATTGGGGCACCAATCACAAACTAGTGATACACATGCCCCCTAGTGGCTAAAAACAACTATTGCAAAACATTTCACATTTTTTTACAATATGGTCACAACATTAGCTAACTCCGTTTTCAAATTATAGATACTGTACCAAGGGGGGTGATAGGGAGCTTCTCTTAAAGAAAAGTGAAGCATTTTGGATCCATAAATTAAATACCATGCAGCCTGTAGGCTTAAAGGGATAGTAAACACCGAAAATGTTATTGTTTAAAAATAAATATAATCCCTTTATTTACCATTCCCCAGTTTTGCATAACCAACACGGTTATAGAAATATACTTTTTACCTCTGTAATTACCTTGTATCTAAGCTTCTGCTGACTGCCTCCTTATATCAGATCTTTTGACAGACTTGCATTTTAAGCAATTAGTGCTGACTCTTAACTTCACGTGCATGAGCACAGTGTTATCTATATGAAACACATGAACTAAGGCTTCTAGCTCTAATAAAATGTCAGAGGCGGCCTTCAAGGGCTTAGAAATTAGCATATGAGACTACCTAGGTTTATCTTTCAATTAAAAATAACAAAGGAACAAAGCAAATTTGATGATAAAAGTAAATTAGAAAGTTGTTTAAAACTGCATGCCCTATCTGAATCATTAAAGTTGAAATTGGACTTCACTATACCTTTAAATAGGGAATTGAATCTGTCCGTTTTCTTATAAATTGCTTTCCCTTTAAATTGTTTTTGGAAATAATCTGCTGTTTTCAATTATGCTGTGTAGATAGTTAATATTGTGTAAATATAGGTTTTTAATTATGTTAGGTTAAACCTGTTTTTGTTTTGTTTGTTTAAAAAAAAAAAAGAAAAAAAAAAGTGAAATGTGAAAGTTGTTTTTAGCCACTAGGGGGTGTGTGTATCACTAGTTTGGTGCCCCAATTAGGGGAAGGCCTCTATATTGATGCATTATATGATGTTAACTATGTATGATTAAGGGCATGAGACCCTAAACGTTGCTCTTTATGTGACCATGCTGTATTGAAAATAAAGGTCTTTTATTTGGAAGTGCTGCTGTGTGTGGACTTATACTAATAGTCCGTAATTCTGTCAGTAATAGTAAATAAGCACTAGCTATATAGGTTCTGAACTACAGGGAGTACAGAATTATTAGGCAAGTTGTATTTTTGAGGATTCATTTTATTATTGAACAACAACCATGTTCTCAATGAACCCAAAAAACTCATTAATATCAAAGCTGAATAGTTTTGGAAGTAGTTTTTAGTTTGTTTTTAGTTATAGCTATTTTAGGGGGATATCTGTGTGTGCAGGTGACTATTACTGTGCATAATTATTAGGCAACTTAAAAAAAAACAAATATATACCCATTTCAATTATTTATTTTTACCAGTGAAACCAATATAACATCTCAACATTCACAAATATACATTTCTGACATTCAAAAACAAAACAAAAACAAATCAGTGACCAATATAGCCACCTTTCTTTGCAAGGACACTCAAAAGCCTGCCATCCATGGATTCTGTCAGTGTTTTGATCTGTTCAACATCAACATTGCGTGCAGCAGCAACCACAGCCTCCCAGACACTGTTCAGAGAGGTGTACTGTTTTCCCTCCTTGTAAATCTCACATTTGATGATGGACCACAGGTTCTCAATGGGGTTCAGATCAGGTGAACAAGGAGGCCATGTCATTAGATTTTCTTCTTTTATACCCTTTCTTGCCAGCCACGCTGTGGAGTACTTGGACGCGTGTGATGGAGCATTGTCCTGCATGAAAATCATGTTTTTCTTGAAGATTGCAGACTTCTTCCTGTACCACTGCTTGAAGAAGGTGTCTTCCAGAAACTGGCAGTAGGACTGGGAGTTGAGCTTGACTCCATCCTCAACCCGAAAAGGCCCCACAAGCTCATCTTTGATGATACCAGCCCAAACCAGTACTCCCCCTCTACCTTGCTGGCGTCTGAGTCGGACTGGAGCTCTCTGCCCTTTACCAATCCAGCCACGGGCCCATCCATCTGGCCCATCAAGACTCACTCTCATTTCATCAGTCCATAAAACCTTAGAAAAATCAGTCTTGAGATATTTCTTGGCCCAGTCTTGACATTTCAGCTTGTGTGTCTTGTTCAGTGGTGGTCGTCTTTCAGCCTTTCTTACCTTGGCCATGTCTCTGAGTATTGCACACCTTGTGCTTTTGGGCACTCCAGTGATGTTGCAGCTCTGAAATATGGCCAAACTGGTGGCAAGTGGCATCTTGGCAGCTGCATGCTTGACTTTTCTCAGTTCATGGGCAGTTATTTTGTGCCTTGGTTTTTCCACACGCTTCTTGCGACCCTGTTGACTATTTTGAATGAAACGCTTGATTGTTCGATGATCACGCTTCAGAAGCTTTGCAATTTTAAGAGTGCTGCATCCCTCTGCAAGATATCTCACTATTTTTTACTTTTCTGAGCCTGTCAAGTCCTTCTTTTGACCCATTTTGCCAAAGGAAAGGAAGTTGCCTAATAATTATGCACACCTGATATAGGGTGTTGATGTCATTAGACCACACCCCTTCTCATTACAGAGATGCACATCACCTAATATGCTTAATTGGTAGTAGGCTTTCGAGCCTATACAGCTTGGAGTAAGACAACATGCATAAAGAGGATGATGTGGTCAAAATACTCATTTGCCTAATAATTCTGCACTCCCTGTATAATCATGTATTAGGTAGTGGGATCAGGGCTGGCTCAACCATTGGACCAACTGGGTCCAATGGTCCCAGGCAGCACTGGCAAGGTTAAGCAATTCAATGATTGAGTCAGTCACTGTCAGACCGAGACCACTTCAGCAGCATAACCTCTTCATTCACAAAGACACAGAACCGGTCAGGGTTGACATTCAAGGAGGGACAAGTGCATCTCTTCACTAACTTCCTTCCCACTTATTGAGCAATTGTGCATAAGCATTGGTTGCATTAGGTATACATGCAGGCTTAGTAAGGTAAGCGGCCAGGCCTAGAAAGATGTTATACTAATTAATAATGTTACTACTGGAGGGGTGTCATTTCATTCTCGGACCCAGGCAGCACATTATCTTGAGCCGACCCTGAGTGGGATCATGGTATAACTTGGGACGCCGTTGGGTGTTCCTTGTTACACCAATATGATCCAAGGGTCATTTTGGAGAGACTCATAAGGTCCCCCATAGTTTCCCTATATACACTATGTTCTCTGTGTAACCTAGCTGGTTAAATAGCTTTCCTAGACACTTGAGGACTGGGACGCAAAGTATTTATATGTTCTATATGCCATTTCTGTATGCCATTGCTTATGAGAATAACACTATATGGTTGAATAATAAGGCACTGTTTTTGTTTCCCCTTTCTGTGTATATACAAGGGGATATAAGTTAGAATAGGATCTAAGAGATAACATTGGGTTTCCATTTAGGATGATGTTTAATAGTAAAAACACACCAGAAGTGACATGATCGCCACTTTCGGTTTCACGCACTGCACAATAAACGCGAGTGTATCACTTTGCTTATATGTTAGTATATGCAGTTTATGCAGAGCTGAGTGCCTCCAGCCGCCCCCAGCAAAACTCTATTTTTACGTTGAGTTGGTGTTTCATTGAGGTGGTGTTTCCACCTTGTTATGAGAGTGGAAGGTGACGTCAACAGATGGGGGCGTGGCTTAGAGCCGTTATGTCGCAGTTACTAAGTTAGATGTGTTGTACAAACTGTTTACTTCTATGCTCTGCAATAAAATAGCGTTGTACCTTCTATGCTGTGTCCTGCATCTCATGACATGGTGTCAGAAATACTTGCCTGCGCTTTTGTTTCCTGAGTAATGACGATGTTGAAGTTTACCCCACCTGAGCCTTTTGATTTCTCTCAGCCTGCAGCTTGGCACACATGGCGTCAGCGGTTTCAACGCTTCAAGATTGCTTCCGTACTGGACAAGGAGAGTGGTGAAGTACAAGTTAATTCTCTTTTATACTCTATGGGGAAAGATGTGGAGCCAGTGGCATATTTTTGTTTTGTGCTGCCCTAGGCACTCAAAATGTGGCTGCCCCCCTCACCCCGCTCAGGTTTTAGGCTTTTTTTCACCATAATATTTTTTAATCAGGGTAGCATACAACCTACTGGTCATTAGGTTGTATTAAAAGCTAATTATACAACATGTTATTGCTAGACAGCATCTCACGGACCCACACAACTGCACATCATGTCACACATTGTGTTGCACCTATAAAGTATGAATGATATAACTAGGAAGTGGAGTGCAAAATGTATAGACAGGAAGCACAACATTGCACAGCACCACATAACTTGACAGATTGATACTATGAACAACAAAACAACATGGGGTCTATACATAGCACATTTCTACAACAAGATATATAACATGTCACAGTTTACATTACAAGTCACAGCTACACAAATAGAAGCAGAATTACATACATTATTACATAGCTATACAATATGGCACTGCTAGCAAGGTGAGTTACACAACTACACAGCATGCCACAACTACATACCTTACACAGCTGTATAGCATGACATAGGCAGCATTACACTGAGAGATACAGCTGCACA
The DNA here is from genome assembly GCF_027579735.1 of Bombina bombina. Taxonomy (NCBI): domain Eukaryota; kingdom Metazoa; phylum Chordata; class Amphibia; order Anura; family Bombinatoridae; genus Bombina; species Bombina bombina. The sequence goes on from NC_069501.1 coordinate 628,331,609, forward strand.
GTAGACCAACTCTACATACATTATACAGTCACAAATCATAAAATATAAATATGTAGCGTGAAATAGTGTGATGCTGTTACAACTAGAAAACAAACATGACACTGATAAGCAGTGTTATGCAGTTTGATACAGTGACCAACATGACATACCTAGGCAGTGGCACAGCATGTAACAACTATACAGCATATACCATTTACCAATGTCTGTGCACCCACCTCCTCTTAACACTTCAGCAGCCTCCCCTGAGGGGGTAATTGCCACATTGGCTCATTGCTGCAGTTGGCCCCTGTGTGCAACCCTGGGCGTACGGGTTCTTATGCCCTCTGCCCTCCCCCAGATCCCCGCTCTCCTAACTTTTCTGAAGTACCAGGCATGATGTGGCACATATATCAAATCTAACGCTGTGCGCACTGTGCAGCCGCATTGGAAATATAATTTTCTCTCATGCGGCACCATTCTCCACCTCCAGATTTCCCGCTCTCGGCACCCCCGGTGTTCTGTTGAGATTTCCTACCCTGTTGAAATTTGCGCATATGCAAAATGATGTCACCACAAAAATCTTCTGGTGCCAAATTTAGATGGAGGAGAAACGGTCTCAGGGCATTTGCACAAGCTGACAGTGCATGCGTGGCGCCTCACCTCGGACATCGCACTTACAAAGCAGGACAGCCTGTACAGTCACACAATAATAATATGGAATTATGGGTATTTGTCCTAAAGTTTCCATTGTTCCATGTTATTATAGTGTGATTGTACAGGCTCTCCTGCTTTGTAAGTGCGATTTCCGAGGTGAGGCACAACGCATACACTGTCAGCTTGTAAACTTTTGTTAACTGTCTAACTAAGCAATGTGCGCACAAGCAAACATACTTCAGGTCATTGTTGCTTGCTGTGCCAGGGGAGCTCAGGGGACTTTGATGTGAGTGAAACAGTGATTGTTTGCGGTGCTGTTTGTTAACCAGCTAAGCCCTAAACAGCTGACAGAAGTCACAACACACCCTGCAAAAGTTCCACCCCCATAATTTGGCCTTGTTGGCCTATGCCTTAATACGCCCCTGGTGAGCAGTCTGTATGAACTAGCTGAATTCTGTGAATTTGGTGTTGCTAAAGAAGAGCAAATCAGAGACAGAATAGTCATATGAATTGCAGATGCTGAGGTCTCAATGAAGCTACAGTTGGAGGCTGAATTAACGTTAGATGGGGCTATTAGGGGCCCGCCAGAGTAAACTGATGAAAAAGCAAAGTGCTGATCTGAGGTATGAGAGTATTGTGGATGAAGTGCAGCAGTTCAGGAGAGCTGCAGGTGAAAGGCACAGTGTGAGCTGTAGACCAAGGGCCACAGATAGGCCCAGAAGTGGATGGGTGCAGCAGGCTCGCTGCATGCGGTGCAACCGTACCCATGATCAGAATGTCATATGCCCCACTAAAGATAAAAGATGTAGAAAGTGTAACCGAATGGGCCATTTTGAAGTGGTGTTTAAAACTGAATACATTAAGGAGATGCAGGTGGATAGTGACCAGGAGGGTCAAGAAATGTCCTTTGAAGGGTCTGTTGTTGAACGGTCTGGTTCAAACGAAGATATGCGGGTTACCCTTACTGTAATGGGAGTCAAGGTTGCCTTCAAGATTGACACGGGAGCAGACATTACTGTGATGTCCCTTGCAGCATTCATAAAACTGCCTCGACAGCCTCAGTTGTTGAAAGTTACAACGAAAGTTCATAGTCCTGGTGGTCGCATCGATTGTGCGGGGAAATTTCTTGCCAGCTAAGAGTACAAGCAGAGGAATTTCACCATGTAAGTACATGTAATTAGAGGTCAGTGTGTAAACAACCTATTGAGTAGGAAAGCAGCCTGTGATTTGGGCCTTGTCGCCAGAGTGAATGAGATTTCGGAAGACATGTTTGGTGAATTGGGCCTACTGAATTGCAACCCAGTCCGAATATCACTTAAAGTGATGCAGTCCCATACAGCATTACCACTCCTCGTAGAATTCCGTTCCTGCTCATGCCTCAAGTGGAGAAGGAACTTCTGCGTATGAAGAATATGGGAGTTATTGAAGAGGTTGTTGAAGCAACTGATTGGTGTGCCCCCATTGTGCCTGTTGCGAAGAAAAATGGGAAATAACGCATCTGTGTAGATTTTAAAAGGCCGAATGAGGCGGTGAAGAGAGAGAGATATGTGCTGCCGGCGCTTGAAGACATAGCTCCGAAACTGGCTGGGGCGAAGTTCTTCTCTACTCTGGATGCTTCCAGCAGCTTCTGGCAGATACCTCTAGATCCACATTGCTGCAAACTGACTACCCTCATTACACCGGTAGGTCAGTTTTGCTTCTGCAAACTCGTCATTGAGATATCCTCTGCTCCTTAAATCTTTCAAAGAGAGATGAGTTCCCTTCTAAGGGACCAGAAGGGCACAGCAGTCATCATGGACGACATTTTGGTGTATGGGTCTACATTGGAAGAACATGATCAGCAATTGAGCTGTGTGCTGCAGACCATTAGAGAGTCTGGGCTGAAATTAAATAAAGAGAAATGCCATTTTAGAAAATCTGAGTTATGTTACTTTGGACATATCATCAATGGAGATGGCATCAAGCCGGACCCTGATAAAATCCTTGCTATTGAACAGATGAAAAGTCCTTCTGATGTACACAAGCTGAGACAAATATTGGGCCTTGTGAATTATATGGGCAGGTACCTTCCAGATCTATCCACAGTACTGCACCCTATCACAGAGTTGTTGAAGAAAGATGTTGCCTGGGTCTGGGGTCCTCCACAGAAAGAAGCTTTTGTACAGGTCAAGTCCTTGCTGGGGTCTGCCCCAGTGTTAGGGTTCTACGACCCTTCTAAAAAGACAGTGGTTAGTGCTGATGCGAGGAGTTATGGGCTAAGGGCCGATCTTTCTGCAGCAGAATGAGATTACAGCCCATCGCCTACTGTTCCCATACACTGACGGCTGCTGAGTCGAAATAAGCCCAAATTGAGAAAGAGTTCCTGGCTGCAGTTTGGGCCCTTTCAGCGCTTCTAGCATTACCTAGTGGGTTTAGAGAAATTTAGTCTGGAGAATGAACATAAACCGCTAGTCCCTCTAATCAACTCCTATGATATTGACAAAACACCCCTAAGATGTCAGAGACTTCTGTAGAGGCTGCTCAGGTTTAACATTCAGGCAGTACATGTGCCGGGGAAACAACTGGTAGTGGCAGATACACTTTCCAGGCTCCCGATGGCTGCTGCTGAAGAATCTTCAAAGGAATCAGATGTGAAAGTGTATGTGGATTCAGTTCTGTTATACAAATCCATTTTGTCAGGAAAACTAGAGCAAATAAGAAAGGAGACATGTTTAGATACAGACCTTCAAAAAGTTATTAAGTACATAAAAGAAGGTAGCCTTGATGTCTTTAAGTTCTTACCAGTCAGAGAGGTCGCAGCTCATGAAGCTGGATAGATTAGTGCTGTTAGAAGAACGCATTGTCATTCCTGTTAGCATGCGGCAGGAGATGTTAAGCAGATAGCTGCAGATTTGTGCGAACTGCATGGGAAAAGGTACCTAGTCGTGACTGACTACTATTTCAGGTATTTGGAGATTGCACCCTTGAATGAGATCACCAATCGCCGTTATCACTCGTCTCATAAGCTTGTTTGTCTGGTGGGGCATACCAATGGAGTTAGTGAGTGATAACGGAATGCAGTTTGCTTCAATGGAGTTCAGTTCTATGAGCAGTGAATATGATTTTGTCCATTCTATGTCAAGTCCACATTACCTGCAGGCCAATGGAATGGCTGAAAGAGCAATTCAAACATCAAAGTTTGAAGCAATCTGAGCAGTACCTAACTCTCTTGGCCTATAGGGCGACTACCAACCAAGCCACAGGCTTTAGCCCGGCACAGTTGATGCTAGGACAACAAATCCACACTACACTACCCCCTATTGACGAGGTCCTTAGGAGGGATGAAGAGGCAAAAAGGGGCTACAAATTATTCTAAGACAGAAAACACTCTATGAGGCCCTTGCAAGAGCTGAATGTGGGCCAAAATGTCAGAGTTAAGCTGGATGATGAGAAGAAATGGAAGACGCTTGCTACGGTAATAGGACGCTCTCCAGAACCAAGGTCTTATGTAGTCCTTACTGAAGGAGGGACAGTCACACGTTTAAATAGAAGACATATTTAGCCAGTACCTGAGAGTTTGGGACTGGATGCCTCAAAGCCACAGCCAGTGGGTTCCCCTTTTTTTGAAGGGGGTACCTTCCCCTCAGCAAGACCACAGCAGGGATACTTCTTTACTTCTAGCAGACTCTCAATCAACTTCTTCTGTATCAGAGGATAGTTTATGTAAAATGACGTCAAGTGGAAGAGTTGTGAAACTTCCAGCCCGCTACCGGGATTAGCACTGTAGTTAGAGCATTGGCCAGAAGAATGGGCAGAATAATCGCATGGTCACTGTGGACTAGGGTAGTCTACCTCGATATTTTTTGTTGTTCATATATATTCTCTTTAACTTGTTATTTGTTGTACACTAAACAAAACCATTTTTGTATGCTTCTTGTATACCTTGTTATTTGTTGTATTCTAAAAAAAAATTATGCTTTGTCCTTTGAAAAAGGGGAAGATGTAATGAGAGTAGGAGGTGACATCACCGGATGGGGGTGTGGCTTATAGCCATTATAGTCTATGTGGCAGTTACGTTAGATGTGTTGTACAAGCTGTTTACTTCAATGCTCTGCAATAAAATATTGTTGTACGTTCTATGCTGTGTCCTGCATCTCATGACACACCTCTTATCCAATAGTGTGCTAGCCATCTGGCATAATACCAAAGGACAAGCACAGCTACTGGCTGAGGTGGAAATGTCACCTTATTAAAAACCAACTGCGATTTGCTGCGGGCTGTCTGTAATGTTATTAACATGTCATGTGATGTGTTTGTCAATTTGCATACAGAATGTTGATTGGCTGTTGGTGTTTCTACCATATATGATAACAAGTTCAGTTAGGATAATAAACAGTTAGTGACTAGATGCAGATCTCTGTTCTCTGAGTTATTACTTGGTAAGACACTAATTGGAGTGACTACACAAGAACAATACATGGTATCAGAAGTGGGATCAGGTTCCTTTGTAATCAGCTCTTTCATTTTATCAAATGCTTTTTCGTGAGTTTCGTCCCATACAAACTCATTTGTCTGTTTCAGAAGCTGCCTCAATGGCGCATTAATCTCAGATAAGTTTGGTGCAAACTTGGACAGATAATTAACCATACCTAGGATGGTCTCCAGCTCTGACTTGTTCTTGGGAGGACGCATATCTTTTATAGCATTGATCTTCTCTGGATCAGGTTTGATGCCTTCACGTGTTAGCTTGTGCCCAAAATAACTGACCTCTGAGACACATATCACACTTTTCTCTGGGTTAAGGCATACTCCTTTTTCACGGGTTCTCTTGAGTACGGCGGGCAAGTTTGCATCATGTTCCTCTTTTGTTTTTCCAAACACGAGTATGTCGTCAACAATGGCTGTTACCCCCCTCAAGCCCTTCATAAGTCTCATCAATCTTTCTCTGTCATTCGTCTTGAGCTGAAATCAGTCCAAAGGGTAAACGGAGAAATCTGTATCTTCCGGCCACTGTATTAAATGTTGTTAGCTTGGATGATTCTTTTGAGAGTTTAATCACCCAGTATCCAGATTTTGCATCCAGTACACTGAAGAAGTGTGCTCGAGCAGGTTTTTGGGTGATGTCATCCAAAGTTGGAAGAGGGTAATGTGGCCTCTTGATTGCTTTATTCAAGTCTCTGGGATCTAAACAAATCCTGAGTTTTCCAGTGCAGGGTTTTTCCACAACTACCAGGGCATTGACCCAGTCAGTGGGTTCAAGCACTTTCACAATAATCCCTGATTTTTCCATATTGTCTAGTTCCTCCTTGAAGCAACTACGCAGCATGAATGGGATTCTCCTGGGTGGGTATACAGGGACGGCTGTGGGGTGTAGGTGTATAGTGCATTTACATGGAAACTGTCCAATGCCTTGAAAAACATCAGAAAATTCCTGTATTATAGCACAGGGTTTATCTACATCTGCGCACACTGAGAAGACAAGCTTAATTAACCCCATGTATAGACATGCTCAAAAACCATGTATAGGTGGGGAGTGTGTGTTGACAATGTAGAATTCAAGCACAGTTTTAGTGTCTTTGTATTTACATTTTAACTGACAGGTCCCTTTAACATCACCACCATAGCCTGTAAGACGGCGTTCTGTGGGCTTCAGTGCTACAGTGCTGAAGAGATTTTTAAATCTGTTGGTAGGAATTATATTTACCTGAGCACCAGTATCTAATTTAAATTTGACTTTATCTGCTTGTGCACCTAACTCAATTTCTGTGAAAGCCTGTTCACATTCTTTGTCTTTGTGCATCAATAAACAGTTCATCCAGCTCTTCAATATTTGTGTTTTTAACTGTAAGTACAGTCTTACGTGTATCTCGCGGCCTTGACTTACATGCCTTTGCAAAGTGGTTAAATGTATTGCATATTTTGCACTGACGTCCATTTGCAGGGCACGTGTCTTCCTGGCTGTGTTGAAGAGCACAACGACTGCATAGCCTGTCTTTAGTGATGCTTCTGTCACTTCCTTTTACAGTTGTCCAATGCTTTTGCTGGGTTGATGCTTTTTTTTTTTACTAAACACTACATGAGCTGACTGGCTATGGGTTGCCATTGCACGTGAGTTTATTGTCTTAAGCTGCTCTTGTGCAATTTTGTGCGACTGCGCTATGTCAATGGCTTTTTCAAGTGTCAGATCAGCACCCTGATTAAGTAATTTCTCTCTGACTTTTGCAGAATTAGTGGCAAAAACAATGTGGTCTCGTACCATCTCATCACTGTTAACATATCCACAATCTTTCACAAGCAATTTAAGTTCTGTTACAAAATGTTCAAATGTCTCATGTTCACCCTGCATTTTTCATGAAACTTGTATCTTGCAAAGATTGGATTAGCTTTGGGCATAACATATTCCTCAAATTTGTCATAATAAGACTTCAACTTTTTAGACTCCTCAAATGTTAATGTCCAAGTATTATAAAATCTCTCCATTTTTCACTACCCAGAGAAGCAAGTAGCTGCACAAGGTTTCCTCAGGCTTTTCACAGAGCGGGCCAAAGAATATGAGCTGTACATGCTGGCGAAATCTCCTCCATGCATGTGGTAAATTTTTTGAGTCCCAATCCATCTGTGGCATAGGCACACCTGATAAATCCATTTTGCAGAAAGAAACCAGCTTCTGACACCAGACATTACTATAATTGCACTGCACAGCCTTTGTCCACATTGACACAAGAAAATACTATTTGTTTTCAGCAAGCCAGTGGTCAATGGGTGCCTGCCACTATTCTGCAGCCTGCAGACACACAAAGATCTTACCTCATCCGCACCAGCTATGATCAAGTTCTCCGTTGCAACCAACGACACCTGATGGAAACTAAAGAACCGCAACTAGAAGCACATGAGCCAACCCTTGAGATCCCAAGTACAACCACAAATACACCTGCAATACCAGAACAACTGAAAGAAGACACTGACAACGCTGAAACATGCACAGCAGGTTTTCAATTCACACATTCTGGTCGTATGAAGCCTGATGAAACAGCCATAGGCTGAGAAACGCGTCGCTTGTGAATCTTAATATTTTAATAAAGTCATTTTAATATTTTAAACACTTGCTGCCTTTTATCTGGAATATTTTGGACACCTGTGGCCTTTTGAATGGTTTGGAGGACTGTGGTTTCCTGATTGCCTTTGCACTAAGTCTGTTGGGTGACTGAATTGACCCCATCCTGCTCTATTAGCATCATTGGAGATGCTACAACAAATGTGAGTGCAAACTTATATACCTGACTGCATACACTTTGGCTAAACAGTACTAGGCCATATTGGCACCCTGTGTCTCTCATATCTCCTTTATACAGATTCCATACTAATCTCAGGAGGTCGGTCTGCTGGGTGACTGTTATAGATCATTGACTGCTTCTACAGCACTAATTGAGGTGCTTTATTATATGTGAGTGTATCTTTTTTACACATAAGCATTATTTTATTGGAACAAACAATATTGGGCCATGTGGCGCATCTGTCTCTTTTTGTATTTTTAGACTACTGTTCCTGGATCCTGGCCTTGATCATCACAGATTGCTGCCTCATCGATACTCTACTATTATCAGAGACTCATTATCAAACATTTATATCATGCATATCTTATTCACATATTTATAGCATTGATCTCAATACCTTATCTGTTTATTTAGCGCACTGATCCTATCATTTATTGCATTTGTGATATTTGTATTACTACAATTGTGCCTTTTTATACATACTTGTTCATCCACTACTGTGATTTCAAATATTCTCTGGTTCCTTTTAAAAGTTTAGCTTTTTGAATAGTCCAGTTTCAATATTGGTTATTCTGATTATATAGTCTATTGTGGCATTAAGAATAGATAGATTTATTCTTTAATGACTCTATAACATTGTGATAGTCCCTCTGGATTTAGCAACTAGAGAGAACACTGTGATCTCAAGGGCGCCCCCTAATATAAGTTGTCAACATAGTTAATTATTAAAGGGACATTAAACACTTGACTGCTAAAAATCATTCAAACTAACTTCTACTGTGTAATAATAAAAAACTGAGTACAGCTCTTTATGCTGTAACTTCAGCTTACACAAAACATTTCAAGCTGCTGCTGTGTTTTTTATATGCACAAATTATAGGGACTCTAGGGAGATATGAAGTGCGTGTCATGTGACTCCTGTGCTGTTAAAATATGGCGGCATACATAGCTGCATCAAGCCCTGGATATGTATACTAATAGAAACAATTTTTTTGAAATGTTTTGTGTAAGCTGAAGTTACAGCATAAAGAGCTGTACTCAGTTTTTTATTATTACACAGTAGAAGTTAGTTTGAATGATTTTTAGCAGTCAAGTGTTTAATGTCCCTTTAAGTCATTATTTTAAACATCTTGTTGTGTGTCCTTAAAGGGACAGTCTAGTCAAAATTAAACTTTCATGATTCAGATAGGTCATGCGATTTTAAACAACTTTCCAATTCACTTTTGTCATTAAATTTGCTTTGTTCCCTTGGTGGTATTTTTGAAAAGCTAAACCTAGGTAGGCTCAAACTGATTTCTAAACCACTGAAAACCGCCTCTTAGCTCAGAGCATTTTGAAAGTTTTTCACAGTTAGACAGTACTAGTCCATGTGTGTCATATAGATAACATTGTACTCACTCCCGTGGAGTTATTTAGGAGTCTGCACTGATTGGCTAAACTGCATGTCTGTCAAAAGCACTTAGATAAGGGGGCAGTCTGTAGAGTCTTAGATACAAGGTAATCACAGAGGTAAAACAAATATTAATATAACTGTGTTGGTTATGCAAAACTGTGGAATGAGTAATAAAGGAATTATCTATATTTTTAAACAATAAAAATTCTTATGTAGACTGTCCCTTTAAGTGTTTTTTTTAAGAAGGCTATTGCCCATTCGCAATCTTAATATTTCATAATATTGAGAATGTGAATGCAAAATCGCATTTTACAAATATTATTAAAGGGACAGTCAGAATTTTTGTTTTTTAAAAAGAAAGATAATCCCTTTATTACCCATTCCCCAGTTTTGCATAACCAACACTGTTATAGAAATACACTTTTTACCTCTGTGATTACCTTGTATCTAAGCCTCTGCAAACTGCCCCCTTATTTCAGTTCTTTTGACAGACTTGCATTTTAGCCAATCAGTGCTCACTCCAGGGTAACTTCACGTGCATGAGCTCAATGTTATCTATTTGAAAAACATGAACTAATGGCCTGTAGTTGTCAAAATGCATTCAGATTAGAGGCAGTCTTCAAGGTCTAAGAAATTAGCATATGAACCTCCTAGAATTAGTGCAAGAAGAAAAAGAAAGCGAGTTGGGGCAACAGGCTCAAAATATAAAACTTAAAATTTATTTCTAGTACACAGAAGTAAAAACGTCAGTGTGTCAAGTAAAATCACAGATAGCCAGGACAGCAGCGGTCTAACATGTTTCAGCTCCTGCCTTACTCATAGACCGTGCTGTCTCTGGCTCCCAGCCCTCTTAAATTGTAATCATTACTCTGACGTCATATGCAGCCCCAATAAATGTTAACTCTTGCTGTGTAAGTCCAAAGGGAAAAATGTTTTTAACAACAATACATATACAAAGATGACCTTAAATAAGGGGATTTTAAGTGTGTCATACGCACTAATATATGTCTCTCTAATCTTTGCCATAATTAAAGAGACTATAATACAATAGGAACTACAGTATATTAAACATCAATTATATAAATAATACAAGTCCCCTATGATTGTTTAATACCCAAAGAAGTGCATATATACTAAATTTTGTACATTTCTCTCCTAAGGATCAATATAACAAATGATTATGGAGGCATACAAAATTCAGTAAGTTGCTTGTAAGCACACATGACCTAGGCATCCTACCCCATGTAACTAAACCAAAATATATACAACATTTCTGGGCCATATACATATATTACTTGTATATCAAAACATACAATACAGAAATATTAATAGAAAGGAGGAAAAATTAAACCACCTTAATTAGAAATAAACTAACAGCTCCTATTAATAGAAAATGCTGCTTAAGAAATAATTGTCTATTTCAATTATGTATAAATATTATAATATATGTATACCTGTTAATGCGCCAAGGCCCATGTATGATACAAAGTAATACTATGTGTTATTATTAACGCCAACAGTTTATTAAATCAGTATGTACATTCATACCGTCCGGGGCTCGGGTTTTCAATTTGAAAATCCAAAATGCTTTGCGTGTGAGAAGCATTTTGTCCCTGTCTCCACCCCTTCTGGGGGTTCTAACCCATTCAATAACCTGACATTTAAAATTATCAGCATTACCATCATGGCAGTATTTAAAGTGCCTTGCTACTTGTGATTCAGGGTCATTTGATTTCATTCCATTTAGATGTTATTTTATTCTGTCTCTGGCTTCTCTTGTAGTGAGGTCTACGTACTGTTTTTGACAGTCAAAGCAGGTTATTAGGTACACTACATAAGTGTTACGACAGTTGGTGCAGGCATCCATCATAAATACCTTTTGTGTATTCACTGACTGGAATGTTTTCCCTGATAGGGTATATAAGCATGCTTTACATCTTACCGCGCCACACCTGTAGTGCCCCTTACATTCCAACCAGCTATAAGTTTTGGCAGGAAGTATTCTTATCTCACTTGGAGCTAAGATGTTACCAATTGTTTTATTTTTTCTTGAAACACATCTGCATCCTTCCTTGACCATATCATAGAGATCTTCATCTCCTTTCAATATAGGTAGACCATTCTTAATTATACTTGAGATCTCTTCAAATTGGTTACTGTAATCCATCACAAATATTGGATTGTTCTTAGTATCTAATTTACTTATGGTCTGTCATGTCTAAATCCATTCCACCTTACACAGCGTATCTAACCTGTCATACCACCTTTTATTTCAATTAAGCTGATCAGGTTTCCTTATTTAATCTCCTTGTAACCAAGATGCATTGCTGGTTTATTGAAGTTTATTGCCAAAGTAAAACAGCTCAACTCCTTACCTAGAGTACCAAAACAAGATTCTCCTGATCAGAGAAACCTTTTGCCGTTACAAGCAGCTTCTGCTTCAAGCTGCCACATCCGCTGACGTCACCGCAGCGCCGATTCACGCTACCGCTCTGACACACTCTCCCTGTCTAAACAGACAGCATACAGACTCCCAGCTACACGGAGCCATTACCACGCTGCACGCTCACTAATCCCTGCAAGTATTCTACCTACCCGCATCTGGGATTCCTCTCACAGGCTCTGCTTCTGAATTAAGGTTCTGTATATAGAGTGCTTAAGTCTCTGTTTACTCATTTGACATTACTCTTTAAACAACAGTTGAATTGAAGGTAAAACTCCTGTTTGTATCTGTGCAGTCTGGGTTCCATATTTCACCTGTCACCAGTGAATCTGACTTTACAGACTTATACTATTTATGTTTAACCCTTATGCTTCCTGTTGCACTATATAAGACCTGCCTAAGATAAAGCTCATTAGTACTACTCATATTATTGGGTCTTATCCCTCAGGCTAAATTAACACAAGTGATTAAGTTAGTGTTTATCTTACTAGCAAGCACACTTAGTAACTTGTAACACTCCACAATTATTTATCCTGCTTAGAGGTCTTAAATGTTTACTTAAATACTTGCTGCATATCACAGAGCTTTACATATTATCACAGATCGTTACATGGCCTTACTTTTATTTAGCATTACATCCCTGTCCATCTTTGCCACCATATGATAGGCTCTCATTATTGATTTATAGGGAAATCCCCTTTAAAGGAATCTCTCTTTAAATTCATCTGCTGATTTATGGAAATCCTCTATAGAAGAACAATTCCTTCTGAGGCGAACAAATTCGCCTTTTAGGATGCCAAAACGTGTGTGCTTAGGATGCATACTTCTTGCATGCAAGATATTGTTGCCTGATATAGGTTTGCGGTGAAGTTTGGTTACAATCTTATTTCCTTCTCCCAGAAGGATAAGATCCAAAAATTTGATACTCTGTTTACCATTCACACTTGTGAAACTCAGGCCTACATTGTTTTTATTGATATTATTTACAAAATCCAGACTTTCCTGTGAGGTACCCTGCTAGATAAAGAGTAGATCATCAATGTACCTCTTGTACATCACAATACTTCCCCCATGGCAGCAATCCTCCCCATACACATGGGTTGGCTCCCACCAACCCATATATAAGTTTGTAAAGGCTGGGGCAAATGTTGCCCCCATAGCTGTGCCTCTTTTCTGGAGGTAAAAATTGCCCCCAAAGGAGAAGTAATTGTGTGTAAGAAAGAAGTACAGCACTCTTAGAATTAAACTTATATAAGTGTTTGTATAACCTGTATAATTATCAAGAAAATAAGCAATGGCCACCACGCCTTTGTCCAGTGGTATGCTGAAATATAAACTAACGACATCAATTGTCATCCAGGTAAATTCTGGTTCCCAGTTTATTTATCCAGCATAACCAAAAGATGCTTAGTGTCCTGTAAAAAAAGAAGGAAAATCCTGACTAAAGGTTGAAGGATACTTTCCATCCACCTCCTCAAGGGTTCTAACAATGACCCAATGCCTGAAACAATTGGGCATCCTTGCACATTTTTAAGGGTTTTATGTGTCTTGGGGAGGTGGTGGAAAATAGGAATTCTGGGATACTTGACACATAGATAGTCACTGGTATCATCATCAATAATTCCTAAATCTTTACCATCATCCAGAATTTGTTCAAGACTTCTTTTGAAAGCAGCAGTAGGATCAGAGCTAAGCTTCTGATATACCTCTGTATCTCCTAGCTGTCTTTCAGCTTCTTGTACATAGTCTCTTTTATTAAGAATGACAATATTCCCTCCTTTGTCACTTCTACGAATCACTAGATCCTGTTTAGATTTCAGTCTTAGAATGGCTTCCTGTTCTACTTTAGTGAGATTATGGGGTCGATCCGATAAAAATCGTCGCCCGCAAAAGCTGATCAGATTGAGCTCGCGTTCTATTGGCTGTTCCGATCAGCCAATAAAATGCGAGCTCAATCTGATTGGCTGATTGGTTCAGCCAATCAGATTTTTCTACCTTAATTCCGATTGGCTGATAGAATCCTATCAGCCAATCGGAATTCGACGGACGCCATCTTGGATGACGTCATTTAAAGGTACCTCATTCGTCGTTCAGTCGTCGGCCGGGATGGATGCTCCGCGTCGGTGGAGAGAAGATTCAAGATGCCGCTTGATTGAAGATTCTGCCCGATGGAAGAAGACTTTGCTGCCGCTTGGATAAAGACATCGCTGGGATGAAGACCTCTTCTTTACCGCTTGGATAGACATCGCCCGGATCGGATGAGGAGTTCGGCCCGGTGGTGAAGACAAGGTAGGGAGATCTTCAGGGGGGTAGTGTTAGGTTTATTTAAGGGGGGTTTGGGTTAGATTAGGGGTATGTGGGTGGTGGGTTGTAATGTTGGGGGGTGGTATTGTGTTTTTTTTTCAGGCAAAAGAGCAGTTTTCTTTAGGGCATGCCCCCACAAAAGGCCCTTTTAAGGGCTGGTAAGGTAAAAGAGCTTTGAACTTTTTTTAATTTAGAATAGGGTAGGGAATTTTTTTTATTTTGGGGGGCTTTATTATTTTATTAGGGGGCTTAGAATAGGTGTAATTAGCTTAAAAATCTTGTAATTTTTTTTTATTTTTTGTAATTTAGTGTTTTTGTTTTTTTTTGTAATTTAGTTTAGTTTATTTAATTGTATTTTTAGATAGATATTTGTAGTTTATTTAATTTATTGATAGTGTAGGTGTATTTGTAACTTAGGTTAGGATTTATTTTACAGGTAATTGGGTAATTATTAATTAGGTAGCTCTTAAATAGTTCATAACTATTTAATAGCTATTATACCTAGTTAAAATAATTAACAATTTACCTGTAAAATAAATATAAACCCTAACATAGCTACAATGTAATTATTAATTATATTGTAGCTATCTTAGGGTTTATTTTATAGGTAAGTATTTAGATTTAAATAGTAATATTTTAATTAATAATATTAATATTAGATTTATTTTAATAAGAGTTTAGTTAGGGATGTTAGAGTTAGATAGGGTTATTATACTTTATATATATATAATATAATAACGATATTAACTATATTAACCCTAATATAATTAGGGTTAATATATAGTTAATATAGCTGGCGGCGGTGTAGGGGGATTAGTTTAGGGGTTAATACATTTATTATAGGTGGCCGCGGTATAGGGGGATGTAGATTGTAGGCAAAAGAGCAGTTTACTTTGTGACAAAGCCCCGCCAAAAGCCCTTTTAAGGGCTGGCAAAAGAGCTGAATTCTTTGGGGCATGCCCCGCAAAAAGCCCTTTTAAGGGCTGGCAAAAGAGCTGTTACTTTGGAGCAATGCCACGCAAAAAGCCCTTTTCAGGGCTATTTGTAGGGTTAGACTTAGGTTTAGTGGTAGGGATAGTTTAGTATTTTAGGGGTTACATAATTTAATATAGATGGCGGCGGGGTAGGGGGATTAGATTAGGGGTTAATAATTTTAAAATAGATAGCGGCGGGGTAGGGGCTCACTTTAGGGGGTAGGTAAGGTAGATGGCGGCGGGGTAGGGGCTCACTTTAGGGGGTAGGTAAGGTAGATGGCGGCGGTGTTAGGGGCTCACTTTAGGGGGTTATAGATTTAATATAGCTGGCGGCGGTTTAGGGGTTAATAACTTTATTAGGTAGCGGCGGTTTAGGGGTTAATACATTGTTATTGTTAGGATAGTGAGGGGGATAGCGGATAGAGGGTTAGACGTGTCGGGCTATGTTAGGGAGGCGTGTTAGACGTGTCGGGCTATGTTAGGGAGGCGTGTTAGACAGTGCGGGTGATTTAGACTTTAGTCAGGTTTTGTAGGCGCCGGCAGTTTCTAACGTGCCGCAAGTCACTGGCGACGCCAGAAATTTGTACTTGCGCAGATTTCTGGACATCGCTGGTTTATCCGATTTACGGCACGTTAGCATCTGACGGCGCCGTATATGGGATAGCTCGAGTTGCGAGCTGAAACTGCGGGCGACGCGGGTTCGCTCGCTTGCGCCGCAAACTACGATCTATCGGATCGCGCCCTATATTGTTTACTAGTTCTCTCAGAAAGTGAGTTGTGTAGTTCTATTAAAGGGACATAATACCCAAATGTTGAAACACTTGAAAGTGATGCAGTATAGCTGTAAAAAGCTGACTAGAAAATATCACCTGAACATCTCTATGTAAAAAAGAAAGATTTTACCTCAAAAGTTTCTCAGTAGTCACATCCCATTGTAAAGGACTTCTAAGCAGCACATCAGTATGTCTGTCCCGGGACAGCTGAAGGGTTGAGCCTCGTGCACTCTCATGTTATTTCCCTATTCAGTGTAAAAAAGTTTACAATAAAATCTCATGAGAGTTAAGTGAAATCTCATGAGATCACAGTAAAAGAGTTCATGACCTCAGCACTGCTGATACTGATTGGCTGCTGTTCATTTCTTCATTTTTTATTTTTTTTTACCTGCAGTTGGGCAGTAACTGAGTATAACTTTTTACACAGAACTTACTCTGCTGAGCTGAGGAAATTGTGAGGTAAAATATCTTCTTTTTAACATAGAGATGCTCAGGTGATATTTTCCTGTCAGCTTTTTAAAGTTATGCTGCATCAGTTTCAAGTGATTTAGCAAATGAGTATTATGTCCCTTTAATTCTGTTTCTACTCTCTTGTGAAATGATTCAAGATAAATCCCTCTTTTTCTAGTCGGATAGAACTCTGATACTGCCTTAAATTTGGTTTCAAATGTTTCTTCTTTTTTAGATTCCATCTCCAAACTGAGGAGAGATAGATAATTAGTTGCTTCCTTAAAATATACATCTATTCTTTCAGTGTCAGAACCTTTGTGTTCTAAGACAGCATCATCATAATCAGAGGTATTATTTTTAAAGCATTTTTTGAGCGTTAAGTTCCTTACAAACTTATTGAGATCAAGAATGGTCTCAAAAAGATTGAAGTCTGTTGAGGGAACAAAGCCCAAACCATATTTAAGAACTCTCTGCTCCTCCTCCTCTAATAAGATGTCTGAAAGGTTCAAAATTGTTAGATCTTGTATTTGTTCTTGTTCTTTTGCTGCTGTGTTTGAGGTCTTAACATGTACATGTTTGTTTCTACGTTTGCCCCCCCTTTTGTGTGGCCGCCTCCCCCTCTTAGGTATGGCTGGCCCTTCTGAAAAACCTCCATTTTGTTAGGCATATTTCCCATTACTAATGTAGTGGGTACCTGTAGCTGGTGTTTATTAGTATTGGCTACTTGAGCCTTAGGGGGGTCACTAGATCTTAATAGACCTCCCACTGCTCCTGCAACATGTTGATTACTCTGAACCATATTTGATGCATTAGCTCCCTCATTAGATGTATTAAATGCAGTATGTGAACCCATTTCATGTATGGCATAACTCGGGCTTTGTATCTCAGGTAGCATGGTAGAATTAATTTTAGAGTCTGTTTCTTTCCCCGATTCACCATCAGTGTCAGAGAAGGTAACTCTTCTTCTATTTCTTCTGGATCTAGATGATCGTGTGCTTGCCTTTCCTTGTTTCCAGTTATACACCATATTCAATTTGTAATCCAATGAGTCCCTTTCAAATTTCCCTTGCTTGGCTGTATCAATCTCCAATTTGACATTAGTAATAGTTTTGTCCAAAATAGCATCCAGTTGCATATAATCCTTATGTTCAGTAAATTTATTAAGTTAATTTTGTAACTCTATTATCTCATCTTTCAGCTGTGCATATACAGTATATGATAATGATTCGCATTAATTTAAGGGAACATTCCGATAAGATCCCATTCCAGGTTTCCAAGAAGTCAATATCTGTTATATTCACTTGGAATGTTGGATATTTCTTTAACTGTAACCCTCTGGGAATCATATTTAGGGATATGTATTTTTCCAATAGTTTTATGTCCCACCATAATTTTGTATTCTTTCAACAGTTTGTTTTCCCTAATTTGAAAAATGTCCCCCACATTCTGCATTTTCATATTAGTAGAAAATACAGGTAGCCCTCAGTTTACGCCGGGGTTAGGTTCCAGGAAGAATGGTTGTAAATCAAAACCGTTGTAAATTTAAACCCAGTTTATAATGTAAGTCAATGGGAAGTGAGTGAGTTAGGTTCCAGGCCCCTCTCAAAATTGTCGTAAGTAACACCTAATACATTATTTTTAAAGCTTTGAAATGAAGACTTTAAACGTTTAAATGCTAAACAGCATTATAAACCTAAAAATATAAATTGTATCATCATCAAACTAAGTTTAATGAACAAAAACATTTTGTTAAACATCACCTAATAAAATAATCACACAACAATGCTTGTTGAATGACTTTTACTTGATTGCAAACAACTTGCATTTTTCTGCAATCAGTTCTCTGCATTGTTAGCATGTTAGATAATATTGGGTCTGCACCTATTCTATGCATTTCAAAGGCAGTGATTAATAAGTAGTTAGGCACCCTCACCTCAAGCTGCTGGACAGGAAGATAATAGGGAAGTGCCTGCTAAAACTTGTTGTTCAATAGATCTGGTCTGATCTGTGTACACAGATCAATTTAAGGCTGTTAAGTTGCATAACTTTGCTGCAAAACAAGCGGACAGCTCCACCTACTGGCTATTTTAATTAGGGCATTGCTTTCCAAAAGCTTATCAATAGCAGTCACATCACTGAAAAAAGGTTGTTATTCTGAAACCACCTGTAGATCCTCAATTGAGGGTCTGAGTGCATCATAATCTTGCACAGCTCGCAGAGAGAAATAATTAGTACAGGGAGTGCAGAATTATTAGGCAAGTTGTATTTTTGAGGATTAATTTTATAATTGAACAACAACCATGTTCTCAATGAACCCAAAAAACTCATTAATATCAAAGCTGAATAGTTTTGGAAGTCGTTTTTAGTTTGTTTTTAGTTATAGCTATTTTAGGGGGATATCTGTGTGTGCAGGTGACTATTACTGTGCATAATTATTAGGCAACTTAACAAAAAACAAATATATACCCATTTCAATTATTTATTTTTACCAGTGAAACCAATATAACATCTCAACATTCACAAATATACATTTCTGACATTCAAAAACAAAACAAAAACAAATCAGTGACCAATATAGCCACCTTTCTTTGCAAGGACACTCAAAAGCCTGCCATCCATGGATTCTGTCAGTGTTTTGATCTGTTCACCATCAACATTGCGTGCAGCAGCAACCACAGCCTCCCAGACACTGTTCAGAGAGGTGTACTGTTTTCCCTCCTTGTAAATCTCACATTTGATGATGGACCACAGGTTCTCAATGGGGTTCAGATTAGGTGAACAAGGAGGCCATGTCATTAGATTTTCTTCTTTTATACCCTTTCTTGCCAGCCACGCTGTGGAGTACTTGGACGCGTGTGATGGAGCATTGTCCTGCATCAAAATCATGTTTTTCTTGAAGGATGCAGACTTCTTCCTGTACCACTGCTTGAAGAAGGTGTCTTCCAGAAACTGGCAGTAGGACTGGGAGTTGAGCTTGACTCCATCCTCAACCCGAAAAGGCCCCACAAGCTCATCTTTGATGATACCAGCCCAAACCAGTACTCCACCTCCACCTGGCTGGCGTCTGAGTCGGACTGGAGCTCTCTGCCCTTTACCCATCCAGCCACGGGCCCATCCATCTGGCCCATCAAGACTCACTCTCATTTCATCAGTCCATAAAACCTTAGAAAAATCAGTCTTGAGATATTTCTTGGCCCAGTCTTGACGATTCAGCTTGTGTGTCTTGTTCAGTGGTGGTCGTCTTTCAGCCTTTCTTACCTTGGCCATGTCTCTGAGTATTGCACACCTTGTGCTTTTGGGCACTCCAGTGATGTTGCAGCTCTGAAATATGGCCAAACTGGTGGCAAGTAGCATCTTGGCAGCTGCACGCTTGACTTTTCTCAGTTCATGGGCAGTTATTTTGCGCCTTGGTTTTTCCACACGCTTCTTGCGACCCTGTTGACTATTTTGAATGAAACGCTTGATTGTTCGATGATCACGCTTCAGAAGCTTTGCAATTTTAAGAGTGCTGCATCCCTCTGCAAGATATCTCACTATTTTTGACTTTTCTGAGCCTGTCAAGTCCTTCTTTTGACCCATCTTGCCAAAGGAAAGGAAGTTGCCTAATAATTATGCACACCTGATATAGGGTGTTGATGTCATTAGACCACACCCCTTCTCATTACAGAGATGCACATCACCTAATATGCTTAATTGGTAGTAGGCTTTCGAGCCTATACAGCTTGGAGTAAGACAACATGCATAAAGAGGATGATGTGGTCAAAATACTCATTTGCCTAATAATTCTGCACTCCCTGTAGTGTGCTGCATATTATCCATGTACCTTTAAGTCAAATACAAAAATTCCCTACAAAAGGGATGTAGATAAGCATTAAGTAGAGCCTGCTGCTATATAATAGAATCAATCAGATGCTTCATTTATGAATCAGAGCATAGGCGTATGAACTATTATAATAACTGTGAATGCTTAAGGGCACAGAATTCACAAAGTTCTTTTCTTCCAAACAAACCCTTAACTAGCGCTCTAACAGTATAAGGTGAGGATCAAATTACCAACAGTCCCCTTATAAAGGAAGAGACACAGTCAATATAAGCTGCTAAGTGGATAAACAGTACCTTGTACTCCGTTTATTACCTCTCCGCCAAACAAGCTCAGTCTCCACAACAGTCCTGGTCCGTATCCTCTATTGTACATCCTCTCCTTTCTTCCACCTCACCATAAGGTAGTATAAGATCACAACTTCTCCTTCATATAGCAGCCGCTTTCAGCGTTGCCCTGCAAACCGCCAACAGACTTCTGTGGGTCTGTCAAATATATCCAAGTGCAAGAAGAAAAAGAAAGCGAGTCGGGGCAACAGGCTCAAAATATAAAACAACGTTTATTTCTAGTACACAGGAGTAAAAACGTCAGTGTGTCAAGTAAAATCACAGAGAGCCAGGACAGCAGCGGTCTAACATGTTTCAGCTCCTGCCCTAAATAAAAAGAGAGAAATGCTCAACCTGGGAACGAACAATAGCATAATAGCTTGTTCTATGGCTAGTTACCACCCAAGAAGCAGCCTCTTTTGCTCAACATGTGCCTTTCACAGAGAAGAACTTTCCTGAAGCATATCAGTCTGATCCTGACTTCACAGTACAGTCCAGCCCCGAAATACCAGGCAATCCCCTCTCTGAACGAGAGAACAAGTTATTATGCTATTGTTCATTCACAGGTTGAGCGCTTCTCTCTTTTTATTTATGAAAATTATGACACTTAGGGAAGTCTCCCTAAGTGTGATGTGGGAATCCAGACGTGGACCCATTGCTCGGTGTGCCTAGAGGGATATGGCTGCACCTCACTGACGAGGCCCACAATAGGCCGAAACGTACGTCTGGGGTTTTGCTGTTTCTCTCGTTCAGAGAGGGATTGCCTGGTATTTCGGGGCTGGACTGTACTGTGAAGTCAGGATCAGACTGATATGCTTCAGGAAAGTTCTTCTCTGTGAAAGGCACATGTTGAGCAAAAAGTGGCTGCTTCTTGGCTGGTAACTAGCCATAGAACAAGCTATTATGCTATTGTTCGTTCCCAGGTTGAGCGCTTCTCTCTTTTTATTTATGCAAATTATGACACTTAGGGAAGTCTCCCTAAGTGTGATGCGGGAATCCAGACGTGGACCCGTTAATCAGTGTGCATAGAGGGATATGGCTGAACCTCACTGACGAGGCCCACAATAGGCTGAAACGTACGTCTGGGGTTTTGCTGTTTCGCTTGTTCAGAGAGGCATTGCCAGGTATTTCGGGGCTGGACTGTACTGTGAAGTCAGGATCAGACTGATATGCTTCAGGAAAGTTCTTCTCTGTGAAAGGCACATGTTGAGCAAAAAGAGACTGCTTCTTGGGTGGTAACTAGCCATAGAACAAGCTATTATGCTATTGTTTGTTCCCAGGTTGAGCGCTTCTCTCTTTTTATTTATGCAAATTATGACACTTAGGGAAGTCTCCCTAAGTGTGATGCGGGAATCCAGACGTGGACCCATTGCTCAGTGTGCCTAGAGGGATATGGCTGCACCTCACTGAAGAGGCCCACAATAGGCCGAAACGTACGTCTGGGGTTTTGTTGTTTCTCTCGTTCAGAGAGGGATTGCCTGGTATTTCGGGGCTGGACTGTATTGTGAAGTCAGGATCAGACTGATATGCTTCAGGAAAGTTCTTCTCTGTGAAAGGCACATGTTGAGCAAAAAGAGGCTGCTTCTAGGTTGGTAACTAGCCATAGAACAAGCTATTATGCTATTGTTCGTTCCCAGGTTGAGCGCTTCTCTCTTTTTATTTATGCAAATTAGGACACGTAGGGAAGTCTCCCTAAGTGTGATGCGGGAATCCAGATGTGGACCTGTTGCTCAGTGTGCCTAGAGGGATATGGCTGCACCTCACTGACGAGGCCCACAATAGGCCAAAACGTACGTCTGGGGTTTTGCTGTTTCTCTTGTTCAGAGAGGCATTGCCTGGTATTTCGGGGCTGGACTGTATTGTGAAGTCAGGATCAGACTGATATGCTTCAGGAAAGTTCTTCTCTGTGAAAGGCACATGTTGAGCAAAAAGAGGCTGCTTCTTGGGTGGTAACTAGCCATAGAGCAAGCTATTATGCTATTGTTTGTTCCCAGGTTGAGCGCTTCTCTCTTTTTATTTATGCAAATTATGACACTTAGGGAAGTCTCCCTAAGTGTGATGCGGGAATCCAGACATGTACCCGTTGCTCAGTGTGCCTAGAGGGATATGGCTGCACCTCACTGACGAGGCCCACAATACGCCAAAATGTACGTCTGGGGTTTTGCTGTTTCTCTCGTTCAGAGAGGGATTGCCTGGTATTTCGGGGCTGGACTATACTGTGAAGTCAGGATCAGACTGATATGCTTCAGTAAAGTACTTCTCTGTGAAAGGCACATGTTGAGCAAAAAGAGGCTGCTTCTTGGGTGGTAACTAGCCATAGAGCAAGCTATTATGCTATTGTTCGTTCCCAGGTTGAGCGCTTCTCTCTTTTTATTTATGCAAATTATGACACTTAGGGAAGTCTCCCTAAGTGTGATGCGGGAATCCAGACGTGGACCCGTTGCTCAGTGTGCCTAGAGGGATATGGCTGCACCTCACTCATGAGGCCCACAGTAGGCTGAAACGTACGTCTGGGGTTTTGCTGTTTCTCTCGTTCAGAGAGGGATTGCCTGGTATTTGAGGGCTGGACTGTACTGTGAAGTCAGGATCAGACTGATATGCTTCAGGAAAGTTCTTTTCTGTGAAAGGCACATGTTGAGCAAAAAGAGGCTGCTTCTTGGGTGGTAACTAGCCAAAGAACAAGCTATTATGCTATTGTTCGTTCCCAGGTTGAGCACTTCTCTCTTTTTATTCAGCTCCTGCTTTACTCATAGACCGTATCTCTGGCTCCCAGCCCTCTTAAATTGTAATCATTACTCTGACGTCATATGCAGCCCCAAGAATTGTTAAGTCTTGCTGTGTAAGTCCAAAGGGAAAAATGTTTTTAACAACAATACATATACAAAGATGACCTTAAATAAGGGGATTTTAAGTGTGTCATACGCACTAATATATGTCTCTCTAATCTTTGCCATAATTAAAGAGACTATAATACAATAGGAACTACAGTATATTAAACATCAATTATATAAATAATACAAGTCCCCTATGATTGTTTAATACCCAAAGAAGTGCATATATACTAAATTTTGTACATTTCTCTCCTAAAGATCAATATAACAAATGATTATGGAGGCATACACAATTCAGTAAGTTGCTTGTAAGCACACCATGACCTAGGCATCCTACTCCATGTAACTAAACCAAAATATATACAACATTTCTGGGCCATATACATATATTACTTGTATATCAAAACATACAATACAGAAATATTAATAGAAAGGAGGAAAAATGTAACCACCTTAATTAGAAATAAACTAACAGCTCCTATTAATAGAAAATGCTGTTTAAGAAATAATTGTCTATTTCAAATATGTATAAATATTATAATATATGTATACCTGTTAATGCGCCAAGGCCCATGTATGATACAAAGTAATACTATGTGTTATTATTAACGCCAACAGTTTATTAAATCAGTATGTACATTCATACCGTCCGGGGCTCGGGTTTTCAATTTGAAAATCCAAAATGCTTTGCGTGTGAGAAGCATTTTGTCCCTGTCTCCACCCCTTCTGGGGGTTCTAACCCATTCAATAACCTGACATTTAAAATTATCAGCATTACCATCATGGCAGTATTTAAAGTGCCTTGCTACTTGTGATTCAGGGTCATTTGATTTCATTCCATTTAGATGTTATTTTATTCTGTCTCTGGCTTCTCTTGTAGTGAGGTCTACGTACTGTTTTTGACAGTCAAAGCAGGTTATTAGGTACACTACATAAGTGTTACGACAGTTGGTGCAGGCATCCATCATAAATACCTTTTGTGTATTCACTGACTGGAATGTTTTCCCTGATAGGGTATATAAGCATGCTTTACATCTTACCGCGCCACACCTGTAGTGCCCCTTACATTCCAACCAGCTATAAGTTTTGGCAGGAAGTATTCTTATCTCACTTGGAGCTAAGATGTTACCAATTGTTTTATTTTTTCTTGAAACACATCTGCATCCTTCCTTGACCATATCATAGAGATCTTCATCTCCTTTCAATATAGGTAGACCATTCTTAATTATACTTGAGATCTCTTCAAATTGGTTACTGTAATCCATCACAAATATTGGATTGTTCTTAGTATCTAATTTACTTATGGTCTGTCATGTCTAAATCCATTCCACCTTACACAGCGTATCTAACCTGTCATACCACCTTTTATTTCAATTAAGCTGATCAGGTTTCCTTATTTAATCTCCTTGTAACCAAGATGCATTGCTGGTTTATTGAAGTTTATTGCCAAAGTAAAGCAGCTCAACTCCTTACCTAGAGTACCAAAACAAGATTCTCCTGATCAGAGAAACCTTTTGCCGTTACAAGCAGCTTCTGCTTCAAGCTGCCACATCCGCTGACGTCACCGCAGCGCCGATTCACGCTA
This sequence comes from Bombina bombina, assembly GCF_027579735.1. Classification (NCBI taxonomy): domain Eukaryota; kingdom Metazoa; phylum Chordata; class Amphibia; order Anura; family Bombinatoridae; genus Bombina; species Bombina bombina. The sequence goes on from NC_069501.1 coordinate 628,356,394, forward strand.
CCGCTCTGACACACTCTCCCTGTCTAAACAGACAGCATACAGACTCCCAGCTACACAGAGCCATTACCACGCTGCACGCTCACTAATCCCTGCAAGTATTCTACCTACCCGCATCTGGGATTCCTCTCACAGGCTCTGCTTCTGAATTAAGGTTCTGTATATAGAGTGCTTAAGTCTCTGTTTACTCATTTGACATTACTCTTTAAACAACAGTTGAATTGAAGGTAAAACTCCTGTTTGTATCTGTGCAGTCTGGGTTCCATATTTCACCTGTCACCAGTGAATCTGACTTTACAGACTTATACTATTTATGTTTAACCCTTATGCTTCCTGTTGCACTATATAAGACCTGCCTAAGATAAAGCTCATTAGTACTACTCATATTATTGGGTCTTATCCCTCAGGCTAAATTAACACAAGTGATTAAGTTAGTGTTTATCTTACTAGCAAGCACACTTAGTAACTTGTAACACTCCACAATTATTTATCCTGCTTAGAGGTCTTAAATGTTTACTTAAATACTTGCTGCATATCACAGAGCTTTACATATTATCACAGATCGTTACATGGTCTTACTTTTATTTAGCATTACATCCCTGTCCATCTTTGCCACCATATGATAGGCTCTCATTATTGATTTATAGGGAAATCCCCTTTAAAGGAATCTCTCTTTAAATTCATCTGCTGATTTATGGAAATCCTCTATAGAAGAACAATTCCTTCTGAGGCGAACAAATTCGCCTTTTAGGATGCCAAAACGTGTGTGCTTAGGATGCATACTTCTTGCATGCAAGATATTGTTGCCTGATATAGGTTTGCGGTGAAGTTTGGTTACAATCTTATTTCCTTCTCCCAGAAGGATAAGATCCAAAAATTTGATACTCTGTTTACCATTCACACTTGTGAAACTCAGGCCTACATTGTTTTTATTGATATTATTTACAAAATCCAGACTTTCCTGTGAGGTACCCTGCTAGATAAAGAGTAGATCATCAATGTACCTCTTGTACATCACAATACTTCCCCCATGGCAGCAATCCTCCCCATACACATGGGTTGGCTCCCACCAACCCATATATAAGTTTGTAAAGGCTGGGGCAAATGTTGCCCCCATAGCTGTGCCTCTTTTCTGGAGGTAAAAATTGCCCCCAAAGGAGAAGTAATTGTGTGTAAGAAAGAAGTACAGCACCCTTAGAATTAAACTTATATAAGTGTTTGTATAACCTGTATAATTATCAAGAAAATAAGCAATGGCCACCACGCCTTTGTCCAGTGGTATGCTGAAATATAAACTAACGACATCAATTGTCATCCAGGTAAATTCTGGTTCCCAGTTTATTTATCCAGCATAACCAAAAGATGCTTAGTGTCCTGTAAAAAAAGAAGGAAAATCCTGACTAAAGGTTGAAGGATACTTTCCATCCACCTCCTCAAGGGTTCTAACAATGACCCAATGCCTGAAACAATTGGGCATCCTTGCACATTTTTAAGGGTTTTATGTGTCTTGGGGAGGTGGTGGAAAATAGGAATTCTGGGATACTTGACACATAGATAGTCACTGGTATCATCATCAATAATTCCTAAATCTTTACCATCATCCAGAATTTGTTCAAGACTTCTTTTGAAAGCAGCAGTAGGATCAGAGCTAAGCTTCTGATATACCTCTGTATCTCCTAGCTGTCTTTCAGCTTCTTGTACATAGTCTCTTTTATTAAGAATGACAATATTCCCTCCTTTGTCACTTCTACGAATCACTAGATCCTGTTTAGATTTCAGTCTTAGAATGGCTTCCTGTTCTACTTTAGTGAGATTATGGGGTCGATCCGATAAAAATCGTCGCCCGCAAAAGCTGATCAGATTGAGCTCGCGTTCTATTGGCTGTTCCGATCAGCCAATAAAATGCGAGCTCAATCTGATTGGCTGATTGGTTCAGCCAATCAGATTTTTCTACCTTAATTCCGATTGGCTGATAGAATCCTATCAGCCAATCGGAATTTGACGGACGCCATCTTGGATGACGTCATTTAAAGGTACCTCATTCGTCGTTCAGTCGTCGGCCGGGATGGATGCTCCGCGTCGGTGGAGAGAAGATTCAAGATGCCGCTTGATTGAAGATTCTGCCCGATGGAAGAAGACTTTGCTGCCGCTTGGATAAAGACATCGCTGGGATGAAGACCTCTTCTTTACCGCTTGGATAGACATCGCCCGGATCGGATGAGGAGTTCGGCCCGGTGGTGAAGACAAGGTAGGGAGATCTTCAGGGGGGTAGTGTTAGGTTTATTTAAGGGGGGTTTGGGTTAGATTAGGGGTATGTGGGTGGTGGGTTGTAATGTTGGGGGGTGGTATTGTGTTTTTTTTTTCAGGCAAAAGAGCAGTTTTCTTTAGGGCATGCCCCCACAAAAGGCCCTTTTAAGGGCTGGTAAGGTAAAAGAGCTTTGAACTTTTTTTAATTTAGAATAGGGTAGGGAATTTTTTTTATTTTGGGGGGCTTTATTATTTTATTAGGGGGCTTAGAATAGGTGTAATTAGCTTAAAAATCTTGTAATTTTTTTTTATTTTTTGTAATTTAGTGTTTTTGTTTTTTTTTGTAATTTAGTTTAGTTTATTTAATTGTATTTTTAGATAGATATTTGTAGTTTATTTAATTTATTGATAGTGTAGGTGTATTTGTAACTTAGGTTAGGATTTATTTTACAGGTAATTGGGTAATTATTAATTAGGTAGCTCTTAAATAGTTCATAACTATTTAATAGCTATTATACCTAGTTAAAATAATTAACAATTTACCTGTAAAATAAATATAAACCCTAACATAGCTACAATGTAATTATTAATTATATTGTAGCTATCTTAGGGTTTATTTTATAGGTAAGTATTTAGATTTAAATAGTAATATTTTAATTAATAATATTAATATTAGATTTATTTTAATAAGAGTTTAGTTAGGGATGTTAGAGTTAGATAGGGTTATTATACTTTATATATATATAATATAATAACGATATTAACTATATTAACCCTAATATAATTAGGGTTAATATATAGTTAATATAGCTGGCGGCGGTGTAGGGGGATTAGTTTAGGGGTTAATACATTTATTATAGGTGGCCGCGGTATAGGGGGATGTAGATTGTAGGCAAAAGAGCAGTTTACTTTGTGACAAAGCCCCGCCAAAAGCCCTTTTAAGGGCTGGCAAAAGAGCTGAATTCTTTGGGGCATGCCCCGCAAAAAGCCCTTTTAAGGGCTGGCAAAAGAGCTGTTACTTTGGAGCAATGCCACGCAAAAAGCCCTTTTCAGGGCTATTTGTAGGGTTAGACTTAGGTTTAGTGGTAGGGATAGTTTAGTATTTTAGGGGTTACATAATTTAATATAGATGGCGGCGGGGTAGGGGGATTAGATTAGGGGTTAATAATTTTAAAATAGATAGCGGCGGGGTAGGGGCTCACTTTAGGGGGTAGGTAAGGTAGATGGCGGCGGGGTAGGGGCTCACTTTAGGGGGTAGGTAAGGTAGAGGGCGGCGGTGTTAGGGGCTCACTTGAGGGGGTTATAGATTTAATATAGCTGGCGGCGGTTTAGGGGTTAATAACTTTATTAGGTAGCGGCGGTTTAGGGGTTAATACATTGTTATTGTTAGGATAGTGAGGGGGATAGCGGATAGAGGGTTAGACGTGTCGGGCTATGTTAGGGAGGCGTGTTAGACGTGTCGGGCTATGTTAGGGAGGCGTGTTAGACAGTGCGGGTGATTTAGACTTTAGTCAGGTTTTGTAGGCGCCGGCAGTTTCTAACGTGCCGCAAGTCACTGGCGACGCCAGAAATTTGTACTTGCGCAGATTTCTGGACATCGCTGGTTTATCCGATTTACGGCACGTTAGCATCTGACGGCGCCGTATATGGGATAGCTCGAGTTGCGAGCTGAAACTGCGGGCGACGCGGGTTCGCTCGCTTGCGCCGCAAACTACGATCTATCGGATCGCGCCCTATATTGTTTACTAGTTCTCTCAGAAAGTGAGTTGTGTAGTTCTATTAAAGGGACATAATACCCAAATGTTGAAACACTTGAAAGTGATGCAGTATAGCTGTAAAAAGCTGACTAGAAAATATCACCTGAACATCTCTATGTAAAAAAGAAAGATTTTACCTCAAAAGTTTCTCAGTAGTCACATCCCATTGTAAAGGACTTCTAAGCAGCACATCAGTATGTCTGTCCCGGGACAGCTGAAGGGTTGAGCCTCGTGCACTCTCATGTTATTTCCCTATTCAGTGTAAAAAAGTTTACAATAAAATCTCATGAGAGTTAAGTGAAATCTCATGAGATCACAGTAAAAGAGTTCATGACCTCAGCACTGCTGATACTGATTGGCTGCTGTTCATTTCTTCATTTTTTATTTTTTTTTACCTGCAGTTGGGCAGTAACTGAGTATAACTTTTTACACAGAACTTACTCTGCTGAGCTGAGGAAATTGTGAGGTAAAATATCTTCTTTTTAACATAGAGATGCTCAGGTGATATTTTCCTGTCAGCTTTTTAAAGTTATGCTGCATCAGTTTCAAGTGATTTAGCAAATGAGTATTATGTCCCTTTAATTCTGTTTCTACTCTCTTGTGAAATGATTCAAGATAAATCCCTCTTTTTCTAGTCGGATAGAACTCTGATACTGCCTTAAATTTGGTTTCAAATGTTTCTTCTTTTTTAGATTCCATCTCCAAACTGAGGAGAGATAGATAATTAGTTGCTTCCTTAAAATATACATCTATTCTTTCAGTGTCAGAACCTTTGTGTTCTAAGACAGCATCATCATAATCAGAGGTATTATTTTTAAAGCATTTTTTGAGCGTTAAGTTCCTTACAAACTTATTGAGATCAAGAATGGTCTCAAAAAGATTGAAGTCTGTTGAGGGAACAAAGCCCAAACCATATTTAAGAACTCTCTGCTCCTCCTCCTCTAATAAGATGTCTGAAAGGTTCAAAATTGTTAGATCTTGTATTTGTTCTTGTTCTTTTGCTGCTGTGTTTGAGGTCTTAACATGTACATGTTTGTTTCTACGTTTGCCCCCCCTTTTGTGTGGCCGCCTCCCCCTCTTAGGTATGGCTGGCCCTTCTGAAAAACCTCCATTTTGTTAGGTATATTTCCCATTACTAATGTAGTGGGTACCTGTAGCTGGTGTTTATTAGTATTGGCTACTTGAGCCTTAGGGGGGTCACTAGATCTTAATAGACCTCCCACTGCTCCTGCAACATGTTGATTACTCTGAACCATATTTGATGCATTAGCTCCCTCATTAGATGTATTAAATGCAGTATGTGAACCCATTTCATGTATGGCATAACTCGGGCTTTGTATCTCAGGTAGCATGGTAGAATTAATTTTAGAGTCTGTTTCTTTCCCCGATTCACCATCAGTGTCAGAGAAGGTAACTCTTCTTCTATTTCTTCTGGATCTAGATGATCGTGTGCTTGCCTTTCCTTGTTTCCAGTTATACACCATATTCAATTTGTAATCCAATGAGTCCCTTTCAAATTTCCCTTGCTTGGCTGTATCAATCTCCAATTTGACATTAGTAATAGTTTTGTCCAAAATAGCATCCAGTTGCATATAATCCTTATGTTCAGTAAATTTATTAAGTTAATTTTGTAACTCTATTATCTCATCTTTCAGCTGTGCATATACAGTATATGATAATGATTCGCATTAATTTAAGGGAACATTCCGATAAGATCCCATTCCAGGTTTCCAAGAAGTCAATATCTGTTATATTCACTTGGAATGTTGGATATTTCTTTAACTGTAACCCTCTGGGAATCATATTTAGGGATATGTATTTTTCCAATAGTTTTATGTCCCACCATAATTTTGTATTCTTTCAACAGTTTGTTTTCCCTAATTTGAAAAATGTCCCCCACATTCTGCATTTTCATATTAGTAGAAAATACAGGTAGCCCTCAGTTTACGCCGGGGTTAGGTTCCAGGAAGAATGGTTGTAAATCAAAACCGTTGTAAATTTAAACCCAGTTTATAATGTAAGTCAATGGGAAGTGAGTGAGTTAGGTTCCAGGCCCCTCTCAAAATTGTCGTAAGTAACACCTAATACATTATTTTTAAAGCTTTGAAATGAAGACTTTAAACGTTTAAATGCTAAACAGCATTATAAACCTAAAAATATAAATTGTATCATCATCAAACTAAGTTTAATGAACAAAAACATTTTGTTAAACATCACCTAATAAAATAATCACACAACAATGCTTGTTGAATGACTTTTACTTGATTGCAAACAACTTGCATTTTTCTGCAATCAGTTCTCTGCATTGTTAGCATGTTAGATAATATTGGGTCTGCACCTATTCTATGCATTTCAAAGGCAGTGATTAATAAGTAGTTAGGCACCCTCACCACAAGCTGCTGGACAGGAAGATAATAGGGAAGTGCCTGCTAAAACTTGTTGTTCAATAGATCTGGTCTGATCTGTGTACACAGATCAATTTAAGGCTGTTAAGTTGCATAACTTTGCTGCAAAACAAGCGGACAGCTCCACCTACTGGCTATTTTAATTAGGGCATTGCTTTCCAAAAGCTTATCAATAGCAGTCACATCACTGAAAAAAGGTTGTTATTCTGAAACCACCTGTAGATCCTCAATTGAGGGTCTGAGTGCATCATAATCTTGCACAGCTCGCAGAGAGAAATAATTAGTACAGGGAGTGCAGAATTATTAGGCAAGTTGTATTTTTGAGGATTAATTTTATAATTGAACAACAACCATGTTCTCAATGAACCCAAAAAACTCATTAATATCAAAGCTGAATAGTTTTGGAAGTCGTTTTTAGTTTGTTTTTAGTTATAGCTATTTTAGGGGGATATCTGTGTGTGCAGGTGACTATTACTGTGCATAATTATTAGGCAACTTAACAAAAAACAAATATATACCCATTTCAATTATTTATTTTTACCAGTGAAACCAATATAACATCTCAACATTCACAAATATACATTTCTGACATTCAAAAACAAAACAAAAACAAATCAGTGACCAATATAGCCACCTTTCTTTGCAAGGACACTCAAAAGCCTGCCATCCATGGATTCTGTCAGTGTTTTGATCTGTTCACCATCAACATTGCGTGCAGCAGCAACCACAGCCTCCCAGACACTGTTCAGAGAGGTGTACTGTTTTCCCTCCTTGTAAATCTCACATTTGATGATGGACCACAGGTTCTCAATGGGGTTCAGATTAGGTGAACAAGGAGGCCATGTCATTAGATTTTCTTCTTTTATACCCTTTCTTGCCAGCCACGCTGTGGAGTACTTGGACGCGTGTGATGGAGCATTGTCCTGCATGAAAATCATGTTTTTCTTGAAGGATGCAGACTTCTTCCTGTACCACTGCTTGAAGAAGGTGTCTTCCAGAAACTGGCAGTAGGACTGGGAGTTGAGCTTGACTCCATCCTCAACCCGAAAAGGCCCCACAAGCTCATCTTTGATGATACCAGCCCAAACCAGTACTCCACCTCCACCTTGCTGGCGTCTGAGTCGGACTGGAGCTCTCTGCCCTTTACCCATCCAGCCACGGGCCCATCCATCTGGCCCATCAAGACTCACTCTCATTTCATCAGTCCATAAAACCTTAGAAAAATCAGTCTTGAGATATTTCTTGGCCCAGTCTTGACGATTCAGCTTGTGTGTCTTGTTCAGTGGTGGTCGTCTTTCAGCCTTTCTTACCTTGGCCATGTCTCTGAGTATTGCACACCTTGTGCTTTTGGGCACTCCAGTGATGTTGCAGCTCTGAAATATGGCCAAACTGGTGGCAAGTAGCATCTTGGCAGCTGCACGCTTGACTTTTCTCAGTTCATGGGCAGTTATTTTGCGCCTTGGTTTTTCCACACGCTTCTTGCGACCCTGTTGACTATTTTGAATGAAACGCTTGATTGTTCGATGATCACGCTTCAGAAGCTTTGCAATTTTAAGAGTGCTGCATCCCTCTGCAAGATATCTCACTATTTTTGACTTTTCTGAGCCTGTCAAGTCCTTCTTTTGACCCATCTTGCCAAAGGAAAGGAAGTTGCCTAATAATTATGCACACCTGATATAGGGTGTTGATGTCATTAGACCACACCCCTTCTCATTACAGAGATGCACATCACCTAATATGCTTAATTGGTAGTAGGCTTTCGAGCCTATACAGCTTGGAGTAAGACAACATGCATAAAGAGGATGATGTGGTCAAAATACTCATTTACCTAATAATTCTGCACTCCCTGTAGTGTGCTGCATATTATCCATGTACCTTTAAGTCAAATACAAAAATTCCCTACAAAAGGGATGTAGATAAGCATTAAGTAGAGCCTGCTGCTATATAATAGAATCAATCAGATGCTTCATTTATGAATCATAGCATAGGCGTATGAACTATTATAATAACTGTGAATGCTTAAGGGCACAGAATTCACAAAGTTCTTTTCTTCCAAACAAACCCTTAACTAGCGCTCTAACAGTATAAGGTGAGGATCAAATTACCAACAGTCCCCTTATAAAGGAAGAGACACAGTCAATATAAGCTGCTAAGTGGATAAACAGTACCTTGTACTCCGTTTATTACCTCTCCGCCAAACAAGCTCAGGCTCCATAACAGTCCTGGTCCGTATCCTCTATTGTACATCCTCTCCTTTCTTCCACCTCACCATAAGGTAGTATAAGATCACAACTTCTCCTTCATATAGCAGCCGCTTTCAGCGTTGCCCTGCAAACCGCCAACAGACTTCTGTGGGTCTGTCAAATATATCCAAGTGCAAGAAGAAAAAGAAAGCGAGTCGGGGCAACAGGCTCAAAATATAAAACTTAACGTTTATTTCTAGTACACAGGAGTAAAAACGTCAGTGTGTCAAGTAAAATCACAGAGAGCCAGGACAGCAGCGGTCTAACATGTTTCAGCTCCTGCCCTAAATAAAAAGAGAGAAATGCTCAACCTGGGAACGAACAATAGCATAATAGCTTGTTCTATGGCTAGTTACCACCCAAGAAGCAGCCTCTTTTGCTCAACATGTGCCTTTCACAGAGAAGAACTTTCCTGAAGCATATCAGTCTGATCCTGACTTCACAGTACAGTCCAGCCCCGAAATACCAGGCAATCCCCTCTCTGAACGAGAGAACAAGTTATTATGCTATTGTTCATTCACAGGTTGAGCGCTTCTCTCTTTTTATTTATGAAAATTATGACACTTAGGGAAGTCTCCCTAAGTGTGATGTGGGAATCCAGACGTGGACCCATTGCTCGGTGTGCCTAGAGGGATATGGCTGCACCTCACTGACGAGGCCCACAATAGGCCGAAACGTACGTCTGGGGTTTTGCTGTTTCTCTCGTTCAGAGAGGGATTGCCTGGTATTTCGGGGTTGGACTGTACTGTGAAGTCAGGATCAGACTGATATGCTTCAGGAAAGTTCTTCTCTGTGAAAGGCACATGTTGAGCAAAAAGTGGCTGCTTCTTGGCTGGTAACTAGCCATAGAACAAGCTATTATGCTATTGTTCGTTCCCAGGTTGAGCGCTTCTCTCTTTTTATTTATGCAAATTATGACACTTAGGGAAGTCTCCCTAAGTGTGATGCGGGAATCCAGACGTGGACCCGTTAATCAGTGTGCATAGAGGGATATGGCTGAACCTCACTGACGAGGCCCACAATAGGCTGAAACGTACGTCTGGGGTTTTGCTGTTTCGCTTGTTCAGAGAGGCATTGCCAGGTATTTCGGGGCTGGACTGTACTGTGAAGTCAGGATCAGACTGATATGCTTCAGGAAAGTTCTTCTCTGTGAAAGGCACATGTTGAGCAAAAAGAGACTGCTTCTTGGGTGGTAACTAGCCATAGAACAAGCTATTATGCTATTGTTTGTTCCCAGGTTGAGCGCTTCTCTCTTTTTATTTATGCAAATTATGACACTTAGGGAAGTCTCCCTAAGTGTGATGCGGGAATCCAGACGTGGACCCATTGCTCAGTGTGCCTAGAGGGATATGGCTGCACCTCACTGAAGAGGCCCACAATAGGCCGAAACGTACGTCTGGGGTTTTGTTGTTTCTCTCGTTCAGAGAGGGATTGCCTGGTATTTCGGGGCTGGACTGTATTGTGAAGTCAGGATCAGACTGATATGCTTCAGGAAAGTTCTTCTCTGTGAAAGGCACATGTTGAGCAAAAAGAGGCTGCTTCTAGGTTGGTAACTAGCCATAGAACAAGCTATTATGCTATTGTTCGTTCCCAGGTTGAGCGCTTCTCTCTTTTTATTTATGCAAATTAGGACACGTAGGGAAGTCTCCCTAAGTGTGATGCGGGAATCCAGATGTGGACCTGTTGCTCAGTGTGCCTAGAGGGATATGGCTGCACCTCACTGACGAGGCCCACAATAGGCCAAAACGTACGTCTGGGGTTTTGCTGTTTCTCTTGTTCAGAGAGGCATTGCCTGGTATTTCGGGGCTGGACTGTATTGTGAAGTCAGGATCAGACTGATATGCTTCAGGAAAGTTCTTCTCTGTGAAAGGCACATGTTGAGCAAAAAGAGGCTGCTTCTTGGGTGGTAACTAGCCATAGAACAAGCTATTATGCTATTGTTTGTTCCCAGGTTGAGCGCTTCTCTCTTTTTATTTATGCAAATTATGACACTTAGGGAAGTCTCCCTAAGTGTGATGCGGGAATCCAGACATGTACCCGTTGCTCAGTGTGCCTAGAGGGATATGGCTGCACCTCACTGACGAGGCCCACAATACGCCAAAATGTACGTCTGGGGTTTTGCTGTTTCTCTCGTTCAGAGAGGGATTGCCTGGTATTTCGGGGCTGGACTATACTGTGAAGTCAGGATCAGACTGATATGCTTCAGTAAAGTACTTCTCTGTGAAAGGCACATGTTGAGCAAAAAGAGGCTGCTTCTTGGGTGGTAACTAGCCATAGAGCAAGCTATTATGCTATTGTTCGTTCCCAGGTTGAGCGCTTCTCTCTTTTTATTTATGCAAATTATGACACTTAGGGAAGTCTCCCTAAGTGTGATGCGGGAATCCAGACGTGGACCCGTTGCTCAGTGTGCCTAGAGGGATATGGCTGCACCTCACTCATGAGGCCCACAGTAGGCTGAAACGTACGTCTGGGGTTTTGCTGTTTCTCTCGTTCAGAGAGGGATTGCCTGGTATTTGAGGGCTGGACTGTACTGTGAAGTCAGGATCAGACTGATATGCTTCAGGAAAGTTCTTTTCTGTGAAAGGCACATGTTGAGCAAAAAGAGGCTGCTTCTTGGGTGGTAACTAGCCAAAGAACAAGCTATTATGCTATTGTTCGTTCCCAGGTTGAGCACTTCTCTCTTTTTATTCAGCTCCTGCTTTACTCATAGACCGTATCTCTGGCTCCCAGCCCTCTTAAATTGTAATCATTACTCTGACGTCATATGCAGCCCCAAGAATTGTTAACTCTTGCTGTGTAAGTCCAAAGGGAAAAATGTTTTTAACAACAATACATATACAAAGATGACCTTAAATAAGGGGATTTTAAGTGTGTCATACGCACTAATATATGTCTCTCTAATCTTTGCCATAATTAAAGAGACTATAATACAATAGGAACTACAGTATATTAAACATCAATTATATAAATAATACAAGTCCCCTATGATTGTTTAATACCCAAAGAAGTGCATATATACTAAATTTTGTACATTTCTCTCCTAAAGATCAATATAACAAATGATTATGGAGGCATACAAAATTCAGTAAGTTGCTTGTAAGCACACCATGACCTAGGCATCCTACTCCATGTAACTAAACCAAAATATATACAACATTTCTGGGCCATATACATATATTACTTGTATATCAAAACATACAATACAGAAATATTAATAGAAAGGAGGAAAAATGTAACCACCTTAATTAGAAATAAACTAACAGCTCCTATTAATAGAAAATGCTGTTTAAGAAATAATTGTCTATTTCAAATATGTATAAATATTATAATATATGTATACCTGTTAATGCGCCAAGGCCCATGTATGATACAAAGTAATACTATGTGTTATTATTAACGCCAACAGTTTATTAAATCAGTATGTACATTCATACCGTCCGGGGCTCGGGTTTTCAATTTGAAAATCCAAAATGCTTTGCGTGTGAGAAGCATTTTGTCCCTGTCTCCACCCCTTCTGGGGGTTCTAACCCATTCAATAACCTGACATTTAAAATTATCAGCATTACCATCATGGCAGTATTTAAAGTGCCTTGCTACTTGTGATTCAGGGTCATTTGATTTCATTCCATTTAGATGTTATTTTATTCTGTCTCTGGCTTCTCTTGTAGTGAGGTCTACGTACTGTTTTTGACAGTCAAAGCAGGTTATTAGGTACACTACATAAGTGTTACGACAGTTGGTGCAGGCATCCATCATAAATACCTTTTGTGTATTCACTGACTGGAATGTTTTCCCTGATAGGGTATATAAGCATGCTTTACATCTTACCGCGCCACACCTGTAGTGCCCCTTACATTCCAACCAGCTATAAGTTTTGGCAGGAAGTATTCTTATCTCACTTGGAGCTAAGATGTTACCAATTGTTTTATTTTTTCTTGAAACACATCTGCATCCTTCCTTGACCATATCATAGAGATCTTCATCTCCTTTCAATATAGGTAGACCATTCTTAATTATACTTGAGATCTCTTCAAATTGGTTACTGTAATCCATCACAAATATTGGATTGTTCTTAGTATCTAATTTACTTATGGTCTGTCATGTCTAAATCCATTCCACCTTACACAGCGTATCTAACCTGTCATACCACCTTTTATTTCAATTAAGCTGATCAGGTTTCCTTATTTAATCTCCTTGTAACCAAGATGCATTGCTGGTTTATTGAAGTTTATTGCCAAAGTAAAGCAGCTCAACTCCTTACCTAGAGTACCAAAACAAGATTCTCCTGATCAGAGAAACCTTTTGCCGTTACAAGCAGCTTCTGCTTCAAGCTGCCACAGCCGCTGACGTCACCGCAGCGCCGATTCACGCTACCGCTCTGACACACTCTCCCTGTCTAAACAGACAGCATACAGACTCCCAGTTTCACGGAGCCATTACCACGCTGCACACTCACTAATCCCTGCAAGTATTCTACCTACCCGCATCTGGGATTCCTCTCACAGGCTCTGCTTCTGAATTAAGGTTCTGTATATAGAGTGCTTAAGTCTCTGTTTACTCATTTGACATTACTCTTTAAACAACAGTTGAATTGAAGGTAAAACTCCTGTTTGTATCTGTGCAGTCTGGGTTCCATATTTCACCTGTCACCAGTGAATCTGACTTTACAGACTTATACTATTTATGTTTAACCCTTATGTTTCCTGTTGCACTATATAAGACCTGCCTAAGATAAAGCTCATTAGTACTACTCATATTATTGGGTCTTATCCCTCAGGCTAAATTAACACAAGTGATTAAGTTAGTGTTTATCTTACTAGCAAGCACACTTAGTAACTTGTAACACTCCACAATTATTTATCCTGCTTAGAGGTCTTAAATGTTTACTTAAATACTTGCTGCATATCACAGAGCTTTACATATTATCACAGATCGTTACATAATAAACCAGCCCTATTAAAATGGAGCCTTCTGATGTGACCCCACAACTACACAGCCTTAACCAACGTTTAGATAATCTGACCCAGGCTTTTAGAGAGCTGCAAGTAGAGAACCAGAGCCTCAAAGCCTGTTTTAGGGAAGTTTTATCTAACAGAAATACCGTAAACGACCACCAGGCTGAACCTCAGGTCTCATACCCAGAGAAGTTTTCTGGTGATCGCTCCACTTTCAGACAGTTTAGAAATGCCTGTCTACTATTGTTTGACTTACGTCCCAGGACCTATGCTACTGACCGGAGCAAGGTGCTCACTATATTGTCCTACTTGAGGGGAGAACCTAGGGCCTGGGCAGATTCATTTTATGAGACCCAGGATCCTATCCTAAACTCTTTAGATGCATTCCTCAAAGCTTTGTCTACCCTTTATGACGACCCCTATCGGCAAGTTACTGCAGAAGGTAAACTAAGAGACTTCAGGCAGCTAAAAACACCGGTAGAGGAGTATATCACCCGCTTTAAGATCTGGGCCAGGGATTCCCTCTGGAATGAGGTTTCTTTAAAAAACCAGTATCGCCTAGGATTGGCGGAGGACATTAAGGACGAACTAGCCAGGGTAGGCATACCAGACAGCCTTGAAGAGTTATACGCTCTTACTATCACTATAGACCGTAGGCTTAGGGAGAGGAGACAAGAAAGAAACCCTTCTACTACTCCTGTACGCAGGGTTTTACCCACACCTCCTACTTCCAGTTCTTCAGCTGAACAGCCTATGGATATCAGTTTCCTCAGAGGACCTCTTTCCCCACAAGAGAAGGCTAGACGCCGTACACTCAATCTCTGTATGTATTGTGGGGGGACTGAACATACTGTTAAAGAATGTCCTTTACTCACAAAGCAGAAGTTAGGTAAGGCACTCACAACTAAACATTGCTTACATACAAAAACCTTATCTACCACCTATCTTACTTTACCCTTACTTTTGCAGTGGGATCGACACAGGATAAACTGTAACGCCATGATTGACACCGGAGCATGTGCAAACTTTATTGATTTAAGTTTAGTTGAAGTTAATAAAATACCTTTTTTGTTCAAAAGCACACCTATGCCTCTTAAAGTCATTGATGGTACACCATTAGCATCAGGTCCAGTCTCTCAACAAACCATCCCTCTCCTTGTTACATCTACTTCTGGTCATTCTGAGACTATCTCTTTTGATATCATCTCTTCTCCAATTTATCCTATCGTTCTGGGTATCTCTTGGCTCAAAAAACACCAACCTACGGTTCATTGGGATTCTCTCACCTTATCCTTCTCATCACCTTACTGTACTTCCACGTGTTTTCCTAATTCCAACTTGCTTTCCACAACTACTCCTACCATTCCTTCTCCATATCTTGACTTCTCTGAGGTTTTCAACAAAAAGGAGGCTGAGACATTGCCTCCACATAGGCCTTACGATTGCCCCATTGACCTTCTCCCTGGGGTAACCATACCCTATGGGCATATTTACCCCCTCTCAAGACCCGAATTAATCCATCTAAAGTCTTACATTGCTGAGAATTTAAAGAAGGGGTTTATCCATCCATCCACTTCCCCTGCCGGAGCCGGCATCTTTTTTGTTAAAAACAAGGATGGGTCCTTACGTCCCATAATTGATTATCGGGAACTCAATAAGCGTACTGTAAAGAAGCGATACCCACTACCTCTCATCCCAGAATTGATTGAGAGGTTAAGAGGCGCAACTATATTCACAAAACTGGATCTTAGGGGCGCATACAACCTTGTTAGAATAAGGGCCGGAGACGAGTGGCTGACGGCATTTAGGACCAGGTATGGTCTTTTCGAGTATACCGTTATGCCGTTCGGTCTCTGTAATGCTCCGGCAACATTTCAAAACTTCATTAATGACATCTTTAGGGATATTCTTGACACTTTTCTGGTGGTCTACCTTGACGACATCCTAATCTACTCTTCTTCTTACTCAGAACATATCAATCACGTCAGGCTTGTACTATCCAGACTACAGACACACAAATTGTATGTTAAGCTGGAAAAATGCCTTTTCCATGTCAGTCAGGTTTCCTTCTTGGGCTACAATATTAGTAAAAGTAACATCATGATGGAGGACAGTAAAATTACAGCTATCACCTCCTGGCCAAGACCCTCCAATATAAAAGACGTCCAACGTTTTTTAGGCTTTGCAAATTTTTACAGACGGTTCATTAAAGATTTCGCAGCCATCACCAAACCCCTCACTAATCTGACCAAAACCACTTCTGCCTTTCTATGGACTTCCCAGGCACAGAACGCCTTTGATCTCCTAAAATCGCGGTTTATCACATCCCCAGTTCTACAACTACCTAATAGCAAAGCACAGTTTGTCCTAGAGGTGGATGCATCAGACTACGCTATCGGCTCCGTTCTCTCAAAAAAAGCTTCTCCAAAAGACTCACTCCATCCAGTATGTTACTTTTCCAGACTTCTGACACCAGCGGAGTTGAACTATCCGGTTGGTGAAAAGGAGCTTTTGGCCATTAAGTCATCTTTCGACCAGTGGAGACACTTATTGGAGGGCGCAGAACAACCCATAGTGATTTACACGGATCATAAGAACTTGCAATACCTCCAGACCAACCGTACGCTCTCAGCCCGTCAGCTCCGCTGGAGTCTTTACTTTTCCCGATTCTCCTACACCATCACTTACCATCCTGGAACAAAAAACGGGAAGGCTGACGCCCTCTCTCGTAAGGATGCTAGACTCCAGACAACCCCATCCTACTCAACTATTATCCCCAAGTCCCACATCATAGGTCTCCTCTCCAAGGATTTTGCTGAACTAAAAACCCAACAACAGCTGGATACAACAAAATCTTCTTACCCTCTCTTACCTGATGTCAACGGAGTTCTCTGCAACCACTCCAAACTTTATATACCTCCTTCGCTCCGCAACAAAGCCCTATCGCTCTCCCATGACTCTTCCTTAGCTGGTCACTTGGGTATACACAAGACCCTAGATCTACTTCGCAGATATTTCTGGTGGCCATCTATGAGAATGTCTGTTAACAATTATGTCAAGTCTTGTCCCACATGCCAGACTTGTAAACCCTCACATCAATTGCCTCTGGGGCTATTACAGAATTTACCTATTCCTGAACGCCCTTGGGCTAGTGTGTCCATGGACTTCATAGTGGACCTTCCAAAATCCGACGGCATGACTGTTATCTTTGTCGTTGTTGACTTATTCTCACGAATGGCACATTTTATTCCAATAGAATCACTACCGACTGCTCAAAAAACTGCAGAACTGTTCATCAAAGAGGTTGTTAGACTACATGGACTCCCAACATCCGTCCTCAGTGACAGAGGGTCACAATTCACCTCCAAGTTTTGGAAATATCTTTGTCAATCTCTTTCTATCCAACAACATCTTACCACCACATACCATCCGCAATCTAATGGGTTATGTGAGAGAACCAATCAGTGGTTGGAACAATATTTGAGATGCTTTTGCTCCAACAAACAGGACTCTTGGCTATCTTTCCTACCACATGCTGAATTCGCCTTTAATAACACTACCAACACCTCCACGGGGTATTCACCCTTTTATGCCAACAACGGACTCCACCCACGATTTCATCCGTTACCTCCAACTGACACTCCTTGTCCGCAGGTTAATGACCTGATCAATTCTATCAAACAAACATTTACCGTAATCAAAGATAACATTCAGCAAGCTCAAGCCACCCAGAAACGCTCCTATGACCTCCGACATCGGGCTCCTCCCGTATACAAGGTTGGTGACCTGGTTTAGTTAGCCACAAAAAATCTCAGGATACCTACTCCTTGTAGGAAATTCAACAACCTTTTTGTGGGGCCTTTTCCCATCATCTCCATCAGCAACCCTCTCACGGTCACTCTGCAGTTGCCCTCTTCCTACCGCATCCATCCGACGTTCCACATCTCCCTCATCAAGCCTTGTGACACCTCCCAATGTCTGCCTCTCCCTCCACCGTCTTCCCCGGCGCCAGATCCTGAGTATGAAGTCCACTCTATCTTGGACTCTAGGCGTTGCCATGGTCAACTTGAGTACCTAGTGCATTGGGCTGGATTCGATTCTTCCTAGGATTCTTGGGAGCCGGCCTCCAATCTCTCTGCACCCCGTCTCGTGTCCCTTTTCCATAGGCGCCATCCAGAAAGACCCGCGCCTTGACACCTTTGGGGTTCCTTTGCAGGGGGGATATGTCATGTCTAAATCCATTCCACCTTACACAGCGTATCTAACCTGTCATACCACCTTTTATTTCAATTAAGCTGATCAGGTTTCCTTATTTAATCTCCGTGTAACCAAGATGCATTGCTGGTTTATTGAAGTTTATTGCCAAAGTAAAGCAGCTCAACTCCTTACCTAGAGTACCAAAACAAGATTCTCCTGATCAGAGAAACCTTTTGCCGTTACAAGCAGCTTCTGCTTCAAGCTGCCACATCCGCTGACGTCACCGCAGCGCCGATTCACGCTACCGCTCTGACACACTCTCCCTGTCTAAACAGACAGCATACAGACTCCCAGCTACACGGAGCCATTACCACGCTGCACGCTCACTAATCCCTGCAAGTATTCTACCTACCCGCATCTGGGATTCCTCTCACAGGCTCTGCTTCTGAATTAAGGTTCTGTATATAGAGTGCTTAAGTCTCTGTTTACTCATTTGACATTACTCTTTAAACAACAGTTGAATTGAAGGTAAAACTCCTGTTTGTATCTGTGCAGTCTGGGTTCCATATTTCACCTGTCACCAGTGAATCTGACTTTACAGACTTATACTATTTATGTTTAACCCTTATGCTTCCTGTTGCACTATATAAGACCTGCCTAAGATAAAGCTCATTAGTACTACTCATATTATTGGGTCTTATCCCTCAGGCTAAATTAACACAAGTGATTAAGTTAGTGTTTATCTTACTAGCAAGCACACTTAGTAACTTGTAACACTCCACAATTATTTATCCTGCTTAGAGGTCTTAAATGTTTACTTAAATACTTGCTGCATATCACAGAGCTTTACATATTATCACAGATCGTTACATGGTCTTACTTTTATTTAGCATTACATCCCTGTCCATCTTTGCCACCATATGATAGGCTCTCATTATTGATTTATAGGGAAATCCCCTTTAAAGGAATCTCTCTTTAAATTCA
Source organism: Bombina bombina (assembly GCF_027579735.1). Classification (NCBI taxonomy): domain Eukaryota; kingdom Metazoa; phylum Chordata; class Amphibia; order Anura; family Bombinatoridae; genus Bombina; species Bombina bombina. Next base: position 628,375,179 of record NC_069501.1, read on the forward strand.
TCTGCTGATTTATGGAAATCCTCTATAGAAGAACAATTCCTTCTGAGGCGAACAAATTCGCCTTTTAGGATGCCAAAACGTGTGTGCTTAGGATGCATACTTCTTGCATGCAAGATATTGTTGCCTGATATAGGTTTGTGGTGAAGTTTGGTTACAATCTTATTTCCTTCTCCCAGAAGGATAAGATCCAAAAATTTGATACTCTGTTTACCATTCACACTTGTGAAACTCAGGCCTACATTGTTTTTATTGATATTATTTACAAAATCCAGACTTTCCTGTGAGGTACCCTGCCAGATAAAGAGTAGATCATCAATGTACCTCTTGTACATCACAATACTTCCCCCATGGCAGCAATCCTCCCCATACACATGGGTTGGCTCCCACGAACCCATATATAAGTTTGTAAAGGCTGGGGCAAATGTTGCCCCCATAGCTGTGCCTCTTTTCTGGAGGTAAAAATTGCCCCCAAAGGAGAAGTAATTCTGTGTAAGAAAGAAGTACAGCACTCTTAGAATTAAACTTATATAAGTGTTTGTATAACCTGTATAATTATCAAGAAAATAAGCAATGGCCACCACGCCTTTGTCCAGTGGTATGCTGAAATATAAACTAACGACATCAATTGTCATCCAGGTAAATTCTGGTTCCCAGTTTATTTATCCAGCATAACCAAAAGATGCTTAGTGTCCTGTAAAAAAAGAAGGAAAATCCTGACTAAAGGTTGAAGGATACTTTCCATCCACCTCCTCAAGGGTTCTAACAATGACCCAATGCCTGAAACAATTGGGCATCCTTGCACATTTTTAAGGGTTTTATGTGTCTTGGGGAGGTGGTGGAAAATAGGAATTCTGGGATACTTGACACATAGATAGTCACTGGTATCATCATCAATAATTCCTAAATCTTTACCATCATCCAGAATTTGTTCAAGACTTCTTTTGAAAGCAGCAGTAGGATCAGAGCTAAGCTTCTGATATACCTCTGTATCTCCTAGCTGTCTTTCAGCTTCTTGTACATAGTCTCTTTTATTAAGAATGACAATATTCCCTCCTTTGTCACTTCTACGAATCACTAGATCCTGTTTAGATTTCAGTCTTAGAATGGCTTCCTGTTCTACTTTAGTGAGATTATGGGGTCGATCCGATAAAAATCGTCGCCCGCAAAAGCTGATCAGATTGAGCTCGCGTTCTATTGGCTGTTCCGATCAGCCAATAAAATGCGAGCTCAATCTGATTGGCTGATTGGTTCAGCCAATCGGATTGAACTTGAATCTGATTGGCTGATTCAATCAGCCAATCAGATTTTTCTACCTTAATTCCGATTGGCTGATAGAATCCTATCAGCCAATCGGAATTCGACGGACGCCATCTTGGATGACGTCATTTAAAGGTACCTCATTCGTCGTTCAGTCGTCGGCCGGGATGGATGCTCCGCGTCGGTGGAGAGAAGATTCAAGATGCCGCTTGATTGAAGATTCTGCCCGATGGAAGAAGACTTTGCTGCCGCTTGGATAAAGACATCGCTGGGATGAAGACCTCTTCTTTACCGCTTGGATAGACATCGCCCGGATCGGATGAGGAGTTCGGCCCGGTGGTGAAGACAAGGTAGGGAGATCTTCAGGGGGGTAGTGTTAGGTTTATTTAAGGGGGGTTTGGGTTAGATTAGGGGTATGTGGGTGGTGGGTTGTAATGTTGGGGGGTGGTATTGTGTTTTTTTTTTCAGGCAAAAGAGCAGTTTTCTTTAGGGCATGCCCCCACAAAAGGCCCTTTTAAGGGCTGGTAAGGTAAAAGAGCTTTGAACTTTTTTTAATTTAGAATAGGGTAGGGAATTTTTTTTATTTTGGGGGGCTTTATTATTTTATTAGGGGGCTTAGAATAGGTGTAATTAGCTTAAAAATCTTGTAATTTTTTTTATTTTTTGTAATTTAGTGTTTTTGTTTTTTTTTTGTAATTTAGTTTAGTTTATTTAATTGTATTTTTAGATAGATATTTGTAGTTTATTTAATTTATTGATAGTGTAGGTGTATTTGTAACTTAGGTTAGGATTTATTTTACAGGTAATTGGGTAATTATTAACTAGGTAGCTCTTAAATAGTTCATAACTATTTAATAGCTATTATACCTAGTTAAAATAATTAACAATTTACCTGTAAAATAAATATAAACCCTAACATAGCTACAATGTAATTATTAATTATATTGTAGCTATCTTAGGGTTTATTTTATAGGTAAGTATTTAGATTTAAATAGTAATATTTTAATTAATAATATTAATATTAGATTTATTTTAATAAGAGTTTAGTTAGGGATGTTAGAGTTAGATAGGGTTATTATACTTTATATATATATAATATAATAACGATATTAACTATATTAACCCTAATATAATTAGGGTTAATATATAGTTAATATAGCTGGCGGCGGTGTAGGGGGATTAGTTTAGGGGTTAATACATTTATTATAGGTGGCCACGGTATAGGGGGATGTAGATTGTAGGCAAAAGAGCAGTTTACTTTGTGACAAAGCCCCGCCAAAAGCCCTTTTAAGGGCTGGCAAAAGAGCTGAATTCTTTGGGGCATGCCCCGCAAAAAGCCCTTTTAAGGGCTGGCAAAAGAGCTGTTACTTTGGGGCAATGCCACGCAAAAAGCCCTTTTCAGGGCTATTTGTAGGGTTAGACTTAGGTTTAGTGGTAGGGATAGTTTAGTATTTTAGGGGTTACATAATTTAATATAGATGGCGGCGGGGTAGGGGGATTAGATTAGGGGTTAATAATTTTAAAATAGATAGCGGCGGGGTAGGGGCTCACTTTAGGGGGTAGGTAAGGTAGATGGCGGCGGGGTAGGGGCTCACTTTAGGGGGTAGGTAAGGTAGATGGCGGCGGTGTTAGGGGCTCACTTTAGGGGGTTATAGATTTAATATAGCTGGCGGCGGTTTAGGGGTTAATAACTTTATTAGGTAGCGGCGGTTTAGGGGTTAATACATTGTTATTGTTAGGATAGTGAGGGGGATAGCGGATAGAGGGTTAGACGTGTCGGGCTATGTTAGGGAGGCGTGTTAGACGTGTCGGGCTATGTTAGGGAGGCGTGTTAGACAGTGCGGGTGATTTAGACTTTAGTCAGGTTTTGTAGGCGCCGGCAGTTTCTAACGTGCCGCAAGTCACTGGCGACGCCAGAAATTTGTACTTGCGCAGATTTCTGGACATCGCTGGTTTATCCGATTTACGGCACGTTAGCATCTGACGGCGCCGTATATGGGATAGCTCGAGTTGCGAGCTGAAACTGCGGGCGACGCGGGTTCGCTCGCTTGCGCCGCAAACTACGATCTATCGGATCGCGCCCTATATTGTTTACTAGTTCTCTCAGAAAGTGAGTTGTGTAGTTCTATTAAAGGGACATAATACCCAAATGTTGAAACACTTGAAAGTGATGCAGTATAGCTGTAAAAAGCTGACTAGAAAATATCACCTGAACATCTCTATGTAAAAAAGAAAGATTTTACCTCAAAAGTTTCTCAGTAGTCACATCCCATTGTAAAGGACTTCTAAGCAGCACATCAGTATGTCTGTCCCGGGACAGCTGAAGGGTTGAGCCTCGTGCACTCTCATGTTATTTCCCTATTCAGTGTAAAAAAGTTTACAATAAAATCTCATGAGAGTTAAGTGAAATCTCATGAGATCACAGTAAAAGAGTTCATGACCTCAGCACTGCTGATACTGATTGGCTGCTGTTCATTTCTTCATTTTTTATTTTTTTTTACCTGCAGTTGGGCAGTAACTGAGTATAACTTTTTACACAGAACTTACTCTGCTGAGCTGAGGAAATTGTGAGGTAAAATATCTTCTTTTTAACAGAAGATATTTTCCTGTCAGCTTTTTAAAGTTATGCTGCATCAGTTTCAAGTGATTTAGCAAATGAGTATTATGTCCCTTTAATTCTGTTTCTACTCTCTTGTGAAATGATTCAAGATAAATCCCTCTTTTTCTAGTCGGATAGAACTCTGATACTGCCTTAAATTTGGTTTCAAATGTTTCTTCTTTTTTAGATTCCATCTCCAAACTGAGGAGAGATAGATAATTAGTTGCTTCCTTAAAATATACATCTATTCTTTCAGTGTCAGAACCTTTGTGTTCTAAGACAGCATCATCATAATCAGAGGTATTATTTTTAAAGCATTTTTTGAGCGTTAAGTTCCTTACAAACTTATTGAGATCAAGAATGGTCTCAAAAAGATTGAAGTCTGTTGAGGGAACAAAGCCCAAACCATATTTAAGAACTCTCTGCTCCTCCTCCTCTAATAAGATGTCTGAAAGGTTCAAAATTGTTAGATCTTGTATTTGTTCTTGTTCTTTTGCTGCTGTGTTTGAGGTCTTAACATGTACATGTTTGTTTCTACGTTTGCCCCCCCTTTTGTGTGGCCGCCTCCCCCTCTTAGGTATGGCTGGCCCTTCTGAAAAACCTCCATTTTGTTAGGTATATTTCCCATTACTAATGTAGTGGGTACCTGTAGCTGGTGTTTATTAGTATTGGCTACTTGAGCCTTAGGGGGGTCACTAGATCTTAATAGACCTCCCACTGCTCCTGCAACATGTTGATTACTCTGAACCATATTTGATGCATTAGCTCCCTCATTAGATGTATTAAATGCAGTATGTGAACCCATTTCATGTATGGCATAACTCGGGCTTTGTATCTCAGGTAGCATGGTAGAATTAATTTTAGAGTCTGTTTCTTTCCCCTATTCACCATCAGTGTCAGAGAAGGTAACTCTTCTTCTATTTCTTCTGGATCTAGATGATCGTGTGCTTGCCTTTCCTTGTTTCCAGTTATACACCATATTCAATTTGTAATCCAATGAGTCCCTTTCAAATTTCCCTTGCTTGGCTGTATCAATCTCCAATTTGACATTAGTAATAGTTTTGTCCAAAATAGCATCCAGTTGCATATAATCCTTATGTTCAGTAAATTTATTAAGTTAATTTTGTAACTCTATTATCTCATCTTTCAGCTGTGCATATACAGTATATGATAATGATTCGCATTAATTTAAGGGAACATTCCGATAAGATCCCATTCCAGGTTTCCAAGAAGTCAATATCTGTTATATTCACTTGGAATGTTGGATATTTCTTTAACTGTAACCCTCTGGGAATCATATTTAGGGATATGTATTTTTCCAATAGTTTTATGTCCCACCATAATTTTGTATTCTTTCAACAGTTTGTTTTCCCTAATTTGAAAAATGTCCCCCACATTCTGCATTTTCATATTAGTAGAAAATACAGGTAGCCCTCAGTTTACGCCGGGGTTAGGTTCCAGGAAGAATGGTTGTAAATCAAAACCGTTGTAAATTTAAACCCAGTTTATAATGTAAGTCAATGGGAAGTGAGTGAGTTAGGTTCCAGGCCCCTCTCAAAATTGTCGTAAGTAACACCTAATACATTATTTTTAAAGCTTTGAAATGAAGACTTTAAACGTTTAAATGCTAAACAGCATTATAAACCTAAAAATATAAATTGTATCATCATCAAACTAAGTTTAATGAACAAAAACATTTTGTTAAACATCACCTAATAAAATAATCACACAACAATGCTTGTTGAATGACTTTTACTTGATTGCAACAAGCATTTTTCTGCAATCAGTTCTCTGCATTGTTAGCATGTTAGATAATATTGGGTCTGCACCTATTCTATGCATTTCAAAGGCAGTGATTAATAAGTAGTTAGGCACCCTCACCTCAAGCTGCTGGACAGGAAGATAATAGGGAAGTGCCTGCTAAAACTTGTTGTTCAATAGATCTGGTCTGATCTGTGTACACAGATCAATTTAAGGCTGTTAAGTTGCATAACTTTGCTGCAAAACAAGCGGACAGCTCCACCTACTGGCTATTTTAATTAGGGCATTGCTTTCCAAAAGCTTATCAATAGCAGTCACATCACTGAAAAAAGGTTGTTATTCTGAAACCACCTGTAGATCCTCAATTGAGGGTCTGAGTGCATCATAATCTTGCACAGCTCGCAGAGAGAAATAATTAGTACAGGGAGTGCAGAATTATTAGGCAAGTTGTATTTTTGAGGATTAATTTTATAATTGAACAACAACCATGTTCTCAATGAACCCAAAAAACTCATTAATATCAAAGCTGAATAGTTTTGGAAGTCGTTTTTAGTTTGTTTTTAGTTATAGCTATTTTAGGGGGATATCTGTGTGTGCAGGTGACTATTACTGTGCATAATTATTAGGCAACTTAACAAAAAACAAATATATACCCATTTCAATTATTTATTTTTACCAGTGAAACCAATATAACATCTCAACATTCACAAATATACATTTCTGACATTCAAAAACAAAACAAAAACAAATCAGTGACCAATATAGCCACCTTTCTTTGCAAGGACACTCAAAAGCCTGCCATCCATGGATTCTGTCAGTGTTTTGATCTGTTCACCATCAACATTGCGTGCAGCAGCAACCACAGCCTCCCAGACACTGTTCAGAGAGGTGTACTGTTTTCCCTCCTTGTAAATCTCACATTTGATGATGGACCACAGGTTCTCAATGGGGTTCAGATTAGGTGAACAAGGAGGCCATGTCATTAGATTTTCTTCTTTTATACCCTTTCTTGCCAGCCACGCTGTGGAGTACTTGGACGCGTGTGATGGAGCATTGTCCTGCATCAAAATCATGTTTTTCTTGAAGGATGCAGACTTCTTCCTGTACCACTGCTTGAAGAAGGTGTCTTCCAGAAACTGGCAGTAGGACTGGGAGTTGAGCTTGACTCCATCCTCAACCCGAAAAGGCCCCACAAGCTCATCTTTGATGATACCAGCCCAAACCAGTACTCCACCTCCACCTTGCTGGCGTCTGAGTCGGACTGGAGCTCTCTGCCCTTTACCCATCCAGCCACGGGCCCATCCATCTGGCCCATCAAGACTCACTCTCATTTCATCAGTCCATAAAACCTTAGAAAAATCAGTCTTGAGATATTTCTTGGCCCAGTCTTGACGATTCAGCTTGTGTGTCTTGTTCAGTGGTGGTCGTCTTTCAGCCTTTCTTACCTTGGCCATGTCTCTGAGTATTGCACACCTTGTGCTTTTGGGCACTCCAGTGATGTTGCAGCTCTGAAATATGGCCAAACTGGTGGCAAGTAGCATCTTGGCAGCTGCACGCTTGACTTTTCTCAGTTCATGGGCAGTTATTTTGCGCCTTGGTTTTTCCACACGCTTCTTGCGACCCTGTTGACTATTTTGAATGAAACGCTTGATTGTTCGATGATCACGCTTCAGAAGCTTTGCAATTTTAAGAGTGCTGCATCCCTCTGCAAGATATCTCACTATTTTTGACTTTTCTGAGCCTGTCAAGTCCTTCTTTTGACCCATCTTGCCAAAGGAAAGGAAGTTGCCTAATAATTATGCACACCTGATATAGGGTGTTGATGTCATTAGACCACACCCCTTCTCATTACAGAGATGCACATCACCTAATATGCTTAATTGGTAGTAGGCTTTCGAGCCTATACAGCTTGGAGTAAGACAACATGCATAAAGAGGATGATGTGGTCAAAATACTCATTTGCCTAATAATTCTGCACTCCCTGTAGTGTGCTGCATATTATCCATGTACCTTTAAGTCAAATACAAAAATTCCCTACAAAAGGGATGTAGATAAGCATTAAGTAGAGCCTGCTGCTATATAATAGAATCAATCAGATGCTTCATTTATGAATCAGAGCATAGGCGTATGAACTATTATAATAACTGTGAATGCTTAAGGGCACAGAATTCACAAAGTTCTTTTCTTCCAAACAAACCCTTAACTAGCGCTCTAACAGTATAAGGTGAGGATCAAATTACCAACAGTCCCCTTATAAAGGAAGAGACACAGTCAATATAAGCTGCTAAGTGGATAAATAGTACCTTGTACTCCGTTTATTACCTCTCCGCCAAACAAGCTCAGGCTCCACAACAGTCCTGGTCCGTATCCTCTATTGTACATCCTCTCCTTTCTTCCACCTCACCATAAGGTAGTATAAGAGCACAACTTCTCCTTCATATAGCAGCCGCTTTCAGCGTTGCCCTGCAAACCGCCAACAGACTTCTGTGGGTCTGTCAAATATATCCAAGTGCAAGAAGAAAAAGAAAGCGAGTCGGGGCAACAGGCTCAAAATATAAAACTTAACGTTTATTTCTAGTACACAGGAGTAAAAACGTCAGTGTGTCAAGTAAAATCACAGAGAGCCAGGACAGCAGCGGTCTAACATGTTTCAGCTCCTGCCCTAAATAAAAAGAGAGAAATGCTCAACCTGGGAACGAACAATAGCATAATAGCTTGTTCTATGGCTAGTTACCACCCAAGAAGCAGCCTCTTTTGCTCAACATGTGCCTTTCACAGAGAAGAACTTTCCTGAAGCATATCAGTCTGATCCTGACTTCACAGTACAGTCCAGCCCCGAAATACCAGGCAATCCCCTCTCTGAACGAGAGAACAAGTTATTATGCTATTGTTCATTCACAGGTTGAGCGCTTCTCTCTTTTTATTTATGAAAATTATGACACTTAGGGAAGTCTCCCTAAGTGTGATGTGGGAATCCAGACGTGGACCCATTGCTCGGTGTGCCTAGAGGGATATGGCTGCACCTCACTGACGAGGCCCACAATAGGCCGAAACGTACGTCTGGGGTTTTGCTGTTTCTCTCGTTCAGAGAGGGATTGCCTGGTATTTCGGGGCTGGACTGTACTGTGAAGTCAGGATCAGACTGATATGCTTCAGGAAAGTTCTTCTCTGTGAAAGGCACATGTTGAGCAAAAAGTGGCTGCTTCTTGGCTGGTAACTAGCCATAGAACAAGCTATTATGCTATTGTTCGTTCCCAGGTTGAGCGCTTCTCTCTTTTTATTTATGCAAATTATGACACTTAGGGAAGTCTCCCTAAGTGTGATGCGGGAATCCAGACGTGGACCCGTTAATCAGTGTGCATAGAGGGATATGGCTGAACCTCACTGACGAGGCCCACAATAGGCTGAAACGTACGTCTGGGGTTTTGCTGTTTCTCTTGTTCAGAGAGGCATTGCCAGGTATTTCGGGGCTGGACTGTACTGTGAAGTCAGGATCAGACTGATATGCTTCAGGAAAGTTCTTCTCTGTGAAAGGCACATGTTGAGCAAAAAGAGACTGCTTCTTGGGTGGTAACTAGCCATAGAACAAGCTATTATGCTATTGTTTGTTCCCAGGTTGAGCGCTTCTCTCTTTTTATTTATGCAAATTATGACACTTAGGGAAGTCTCCCTAAGTGTGATGCGGGAATCCAGACGTGGACCCATTGCTCAGTGTGCCTAGAGGGATATGGCTGCACCTCACTGAAGAGGCCCACAATAGGCCGAAACGTACGTCTGGGGTTTTGTTGTTTCTCTCGTTCAGAGAGGGATTGCCTGGTATTTCGGGGCTGGACTGTATTGTGAAGTCAGGATCAGACTGATATGCTTCAGGAAAGTTCTTCTCTGTGAAAGGCACATGTTGAGCAAAAAGAGGCTGCTTCTAGGTTGGTAACTAGCCATAGAACAAGCTATTATGCTATTGTTCGTTCCCAGGTTGAGCGCTTCTCTCTTTTTATTTATGCAAATTAGGACACGTAGGGAAGTCTCCCTAAGTGTGATGCGGGAATCCAGATGTGGACCTGTTGCTCAGTGTGCCTAGAGGGATATGGCTGCACCTCACTGACGAGGCCCACAATAGGCCAAAACGTACGTCTGGGGTTTTGCTGTTTCTCTTGTTCAGAGAGGCATTGCCTGGTATTTCGGGGCTGGACTGTATTGTGAAGTCAGGATCAGACTGATATGCTTCAGGAAAGTTCTTCTCTGTGAAAGGCACATGTTGAGCAAAAAGAGGCTGCTTCTTGGGTGGTAACTAGCCATAGAACAAGCTATTATGCTATTGTTTGTTCCCAGGTTGAGCGCTTCTCTCTTTTTATTTATGCAAATTATGACACTTAGGGAAGTCTCCCTAAGTGTGATGCGGGAATCCAGACATGTACCCGTTGCTCAGTGTGCCTAGAGGGATATGGCTGCACCTCACTGACGAGGCCCACAATACGCCAAAATGTACGTCTGGGGTTTTGCTGTTTCTCTCGTTCAGAGAGGGATTGCCTGGTATTTCGGGGCTGGACTATACTGTGAAGTCAGGATCAGACTGATATGCTTCAGTAAAGTACTTCTCTGTGAAAGGCACATGTTGAGCAAAAAGAGGCTGCTTCTTGGGTGGTAACTAGCCATAGAGCAAGCTATTATGCTATTGTTCGTTCCCAGGTTGAGCGCTTCTCTCTTTTTATTTATGCAAATTATGACACTTAGGGAAGTCTCCCTAAGTGTGATGCGGGAATCCAGACGTGGACCCGTTGCTCAGTGTGCCTAGAGGGATATGGCTGCACCTCACTCATGAGGCCCACAGTAGGCTGAAACGTACGTCTGGGGTTTTGCTGTTTCTCTCGTTCAGAGAGGGATTGCCTGGTATTTGAGGGCTGGACTGTACTGTGAAGTCAGGATCAGACTGATATGCTTCAGGAAAGTTCTTTTCTGTGAAAGGCACATGTTGAGCAAAAAGAGGCTGCTTCTTGGGTGGTAACTAGCCAAAGAACAAGCTATTATGCTATTGTTCGTTCCCAGGTTGAGCACTTCTCTCTTTTTATTCAGCTCCTGCTTTACTCATAGACCGTATCTCTGGCTCCCAGCCCTCTTAAATTGTAATCATTACTCTGACGTCATATGCAGCCCCAAGAATTGTTAACTCTTGCTGTGTAAGTCCAAAGGGAAAAATGTTTTTAACAACAATACATATACAAAGATGACCTTAAATAAGGGGATTTTAAGTGTGTCATACGCACTAATATATGTCTCTCTAATCTTTGCCATAATTAAAGAGACTATAATACAATAGGAACTACAGTATATTAAACATCAATTATATAAATAATACAAGTCCCCTATGATTGTTTAATACCCAAAGAAGTGCATATATACTAAATTTTGTACATTTCTCTCCTAAGGATCAATATAACAAATGATTATGGAGGCATACACAATTCAGTAAGTTGCTTGTATGCACACATGACCTAGGCATCCTACCCCATGTAACTAAACCAAAATATATACAACATTTCTGGGCCATATACATATATTACTTGTATATCAAAACATACAATACAGAAATATTAATAGAAAGGAGGAAAAATGTAACCACCTTAATTAGAAATAAACTAACAGCTCCTATTAATAGAAAATGCTGTTTAAGAAATAATTGTCTATTTCAAATATGTATAAATATTATAATATATGTATACCTGTTAATGCG